>NC_133155.1:12650722-12950722 GCF_048418815.1 Hemitrygon akajei | reverse complement strand
ACAGTATATATTATAGAGTGCACGTACATTCTAAAGCATATTTTGTAGCTTTACATAAAAGACTTCCCTTCAGAATTAGAACAATGTATGGGTTTGTGCCAGCACTCAGTAACATCAAGGGTGTTGATGTAAATGTACTCACCTGCCTAATTCCTCATTATTCTTTGATGCTGGGGGGGGGGGGGGGTGGTGGAAGAAAGGGTATCAACTTCAACCTTAACTATACTTGACAACTGAACATCCACAGCAATCCTATACATAGAATTCTAAAAAGATAGCAACCTTCTGACTGAACAAATTGCTTTCATTTTGCTCCAAGTGGCTGATCCCACAGCATGAATGTGTATCCCTTAGTTCTGAACTCTTCAGCCAAAGGTACCTACTGCTCTCCATCAAATATAAATTCCTCTCAGAATTGTATATTTTAATGTTATTATTTAAGGAACTTTTAAAGGTCTAAAGGTGTTTTTTTTTAACCCAATGTCTCCCAACAGGACAATGTTGGAATTGATCAACAAAAGTTGTGAAGTAAGATCTGTAAGGCAGATATGTCCTCACTTTACATGGAGACTAAAACTACATAATACAGGTTCTGATGTAGTTTAACCAAAGCACTGCACAGTTGCAGAACTTTCTAATCTGTTACTCTGCAATCTTGTAAGAAAGGTTAAGCCTGGGGCCCATTAATTTTATACTTTTCAAGTACTGGCTGTTCCACTTCCTTCTGCACCACAATGCACTGTTTAAAAAATATTCATTTTAATTCTTATTGTAAATATCTGGAAGGGCCTGCTAAGAGCCGCACCAGGTTACATGAAATTCAGCTGTGGCTAGGCATCCCTTAAATGCATCTATAAATTTGCTGATGCTACAGTTATTGTTGGCAGAATCTCAGATGGCAGCGCAAGGGTATATAGGAGTGAGATATACTGACTAATTGAGTGGTGTCACAATAACAACCTTGCATTAAATGTCAGTAAGACCAAAGAGATGATTGTGAACTTCGGAAAGGGTAACACAAGGGAACACAAACCAGTCCTCATCAAGGGATCAGCAGTGGAGAGAATGAGCAATTTTAAGTTCCTGAAGATCTAACCTGGTCCCAACATATTGATGCAGCTATAAAGGAAGCAAGACAGCAGCCATATTTCATCAGGAGCATGAGGAGATTTGGTTTGTCACCTAAAACACTCAAACTTCTACAGACATACTATGGAGAACATTTTAACTGGCTGTATCACTGTCTGGTATGGGGGGGGGCACTACTGCACAGGATTGTAACAAGCTGCAGAGTTGTAAAATTAGTCAGTTCCATCATGGGTGGTATCTTCCATAATATCCAAGACATCTTCAAGGAGCAGTGCCTCAGAAAAGCAACTTCCATCATCTAGGACTCCCACCACCCAGGACATGCCCTCTTCTCATTGTTACCATCAGCAAAGAGGTACAGAAGCCTGAACGATTCAGGAACAGCTTCTCCTCTGCCATCAGATTTCTGAATGGGCATCGAAACCACAAACACTACTTCACTACTTTCTTAAAAAATTTTTTTGCACTACTTATATTAATTTAACTATTTAATATACCTGTATACTTACTGTAATTCATTTTTCTCTATACTTATTTATCATGTATTGCATTGTACTGCTGCCACAAAGTTAATAAATTTTATGACATATGCCAGTGATATTAAACCTGATTCTGATCTAGGGAAAACTGCAGTTCAGAACTCTATGAATGTTAGCCAGAAGTGAGTGTCCTTATGACAAGGCAATGTCAAAGTATTTTCATAGTTTTAGACAAGCACGCAGCTAATAGAAGAGAGCAGCCTTTAAAATACACACATCTATGTTGGGCCCTGCCAGCAGGCAAGTATCAGCGACACATGTCGCATTTGCAACTATGTCCAAATACAAGTGCTAAGTAGATGATTCTTTCTCCTGAGACCTTAGCCTCACAGAAGCCTGTCTTCAGCCCATCTGATTCACTTTGTCTGACATTCAGAAGCAGCTGAAAGCACTGAATATGGCAAAGACATAGGACCAGAAAAAATGCCAGCTGTTGTACTGAAGATTGGCACACTGGAAGTAAGCTTGCCATTAGAGTATAGCAGCACCTCTGACATCTCTGTGACAATTTGAAAAGTTAGTTAGGTATGGTGTATTCACAAAAGGAGGGTAAATCCATTCCAGCTAATTGTTATGCAATCAATTTATCTTCAGCATCTGTTTTCCAGTACTGTTCTGCATATCTTACTTCTTGCCCATTTTTTTGACCTGTAAGATCACTTGACAGATTCTGCACATCATCCTGTAAGATCTCTTCCCCACTCAAACTTGGATTTGTGATACTGTCTTTTAATCTGGGCCGCTAATGTAGATTGTAGATGGCTGAGGGGCAAGTATGAACATAGGAGATTCTGCAGAGTAACATGCACAAAATACTGGAGGAAGTCAGCAAGTCAGGCAGCATCTGTGGAGGAGAAAAACCTGTTGGTGTTTTGAACTGATACCATTCAAACAGGCTGAGGAGGAAGCACTTTACAGCAGTTCACCATTGACATTCTGCCAACTTAAAACTGACCAAATGACTTCTGTTCTTTACTTCCTGTTACTTAAGTAGTCCTCTATCCATACGAATGCTATCCTCAACCCTGTGAATATCTTTTTACACAATATCCCTTCGTTCTCCTTTAACCAGTCCATCATCAAAGATCCTCACCACCCAGGCCATGTTCTTTTCTCGCTGCTGCTATCATATAGAAGGCACAGGAGCCTCAGGACTTGCACCACCAGGTTCAACAACAGTTACTACCCCTCAGCCATCAGGCTCTTGAACAAAAAGAGGATATAACTACGCTCATTCTATTTCTGGTCTTCCCACAAGCAATGTTGCACTATGAAGATTCTTTGTCTTGTTATTTCATGCTCTCATTATTTATTGGTGTTTATCTATATTTGCATAGTTTGTTGTCTTCTATGTGCTTTTTTAAATCATGTTTACAGTTGCTATTCTATTAATTTGCTGAATATGCCTGCAGGAAAATGAATCTCAAGAGTTGTATGTGGTGACATGTATGAACTCAGATAATAATTTGACTTTGAACTTTAATTGTTAAAATTTTTATTTAAAAAAATCATCATTCTTGTCAAACAGTTTTTTTAAGCTGCCAGTCACACTAATTTTCTTAGTATTCTGCTATAATTTCTTAGTGAATTTCAACATTTTTGAGGTGTGATATCATGCTAACTAGTTTCCCAATTCTGCTGTCATTCTCCTTTCTTGAATAATGATGTTGCATTACGTCACTTTCTTACAGAATCAAGGAAAGTTTGGTTGGTTGCCACTAATCAATTTTGACGTGTGTGTAATGAGTGGCTCTTTGATTTTTCAGCTTTCAGTTGGTTTCTACATGTTCAAGCTGATTGTGCAAGGAGACAATGCATATGGAGAAGGGTCAGTGAATGTGACTGTTAAGCCAGGTTTGTATTTCTGATATTTAGATTGAATCCCATATTTAACATGGTAGAATGACTAAGAATTATAAATCATCAAACTGTGAATGAACCAACATACTAAATGGCTCTGTGGTAATGAGTCTTCAGAATGGGAGTTTCAAATACTTTAAAGACCTGTGCATGAGTTTAGCCAAATGATGAAAAGGGAAGCAAATTGAAAATAACCCATAATTATTTAACCAGAGGTAATGAATTCAAAAGCAAACCACTGTAAATGCTAGCAATGCAAACTAAAAACGCAAACACTCCAATACTCAGCATCTGTGAAAAGACAAAGAGTTAATGCTCTGGGCTGAGATAGGTGCTTGTATTTTAAATTAGTAAACTTAATACTTAATGTCCATTATGTGCTGGTGTTTAAAGCAGCAATGACAGCCCTACTCTCTGTCTGTCCATACTGTCACACACAGGTGTAGAAGGATTTTTCATTACTGTTTCTCTAACAAGTTTTATTTTTTGACCAGCCAGGGTTGTTACCCCTCAGCTGAACCTCCAAACCTGGAGGACTTGTGGACCACTCAGTCTGCACACTACTTTTTAACCTGTTTGGCATGGGTGACCCTATCAAAAGCCAAAGCACAAGACCCTGACTCCAGTCAACATAGCTCCCCAGGTCATTGAGGCACGCAAGCCTCCAAACCCTACGACAAGGTCATGGTCCTCTTGGAGCTTAGTATTAATAACCTGTGCATAATACTACAGAAATCTTGAATATTTTCCAGAATGTATTTACTGCTTATGCACGCGTTTAGCATTGATTACAAGATGAGCTGTTAAATGTCTTATGTAATGACGGATGTAAATTGATCTGTTCCTGTTTAAAACATTAAAATATTTATTATATGCCAAATATTTATCCACTGTGCAGATGAACTTGTGGGATTTAAATAACCACAGAGTAGCAATTTCAATTTCAATGCATGCAGTAATTCTGGAGATCAGCATATACACTCAGTAGCCACTTTATTCAGTACCTCCCTTATCTAATAATGTGGCCATTGAGTGTATGTTCATGATCTTCTGCTACTGTAGCCCGTCCACTTCAAGGTTCGATGTGTTGTGTGTTCAGAGATCCTCTTCTGCACACCGCTGTTACCTGTGGTTATTTAAGCTACTATAGCCTTCCTGTCAGCTTGCACCAGTCTGCCCATTCTCCTCTGACCGCTCTCATTAATAAGACATATTTGCCCACAGAAATGCTTAGTGAATGCTTTTCAAAGAATTTTTCACACCATTCTCTGTAAACTAGAGACTGTTGTGTGTGAAAATCCCAGGGGATCAGTTTCTGAGATACTCAAACCAGCCTGTCTGGCAGCAACAGCCATTCCACAGTCAAAGCCTCTTGGTTCATACTTCTCCCCTATTTGATGTTTGGTCTGAACAACAACTGAACCTCTTGACCATGCCTGCATGCTTTTATGCATTATGTTGCTGCCACATGATTGGCTGATTCGCTGTTTAAATTAACAAGCAGGTGTATCTAATAAAGTGGCCATTGAGTATACTTCTGTAGATGTTGAACAATAGTTTGCCATTGGTCAGGTTTTGGAGAGGAAATTCATCCTTTTACATTTGTTTATATGTGAAATTCTTTTGAAGAAAGCGTGGAGAATAATTAAAGCAGGGCTCAAGGGTGAGGGCCAATCCCTGTATTCATTTTGTACTGTAAGTAATGTTAATATTATATTAAAACCCTTCTACCAACATAAATGTCAATTTTTCCGTTCCATTTTAAATTCCAATGACTGTATTTATGATGGAAACCATGTTTGCAAACCTAGTGTTTTATAATTAAGTCTGCCTTACAATGTATTGCTTCCACTGACAGGAGACTGCAGAAATTATTTTTTAATTTATATTTAGTTCACTTTGGAAGCTTGAATGTCAATAGCGTTAAGAAATATTCCAAGCCCTTGGCAATTCTGACTGCCTAAAATATCCTGGTGACATGGCTCTCTTGGCTTTTCATTTTTCCACAGGCAGTTCCTGTTGAGTCTTTGTTCTGGTGTGTATGAGTGACAGCTTTATTTCACAACTCTCAGCAGCTGCACAAGGCCTTGTCATTGCAATCCTAAATGACATTCGGCAGTGTTTCATGTTTGGGTGGGTCCCTACACAGTGCAAGCGAACAAATTTTTTTGGTGAGAATAAGTAGCTTTGTGCTGAACCACAATCTTTGAATGGTACCAGTGAATATTTTGGCATTCAGAAGACCTAAAACTAAAGTACTTAACCAAAAGTTATAAATTATTTAAAAAAAATTAAAAGTCCAAACATTTGTACTCGTAACTAATCAAATGTACATTGATTTCCCTTTTAACTATCTTTTCCCTCAGACTTGTCTCAATGTTGTTGTTCCTGCACCAGGCTAACCCTGTGGGTTCAAAGGGCAAATCTCATGTCATTGTAGGCAAATCTGACCTTGACAGCACTTAATGCAATGCAGCAGTGGCACTTTTTTCCTCTGTAACCTACCGTTTAGGTTGAAGTTTATTTTTGCCAGCTTTGTTCCTTTTAGTATTGCTGTAATTTAATTACAAATGACCTGTTTTACAGCACCTCGTGTAAATCAGTCACCCGTGGCTATTGTCTCTCCAAAGATGCAAGAGATCTCATTGCCAACAACATCGACTTTCATTGATGGGAGCCGTAAGTTTACAAATTCATTGTAACACGAATCTGCTATTGGTCTCCAGTTAGAATATCATTCCTCCTGCATAAAAGTATATTTTTGTATTATCTCCTCATTTGAATCTTGCTGTCTGCCTACTAACAGAAGTACAAAAAAAGGCCATGTATAGTTTATAAACTGCAGGGCCAACTGAGTGGAATATTGGCAGTTGGCATTTAATCCAGCCAAGTGTAAAATAATGCTTGTTGGGTTGTCAAGTGCTTCCAGGGTAGACATAGTAAATAGCAGAGACTTTGGTTGTGTTGATATACAGGGAGATCTTGGCGTTTGAGTTCATAGTTCCTGAAAATGGTATCAGTAGCAGTTAAGGTAAAACCAAGAGTGTATTTTGGAAGAAGCCTGGATGCACATACAATTGTTGAATGTTTTTATTTTGGCGATACAGCACAGAATAGGCCCTTTGAGCCAGCAACCCCCAACAAATCTGATTAACCGTAACCTAACCATGGGACAATTTATATGACCAATTAACCTACCTGGTATACCTTTGGACTGTGGGAGGAAACCGGAGCATCCAGAGAAAACCCAGGCATTCCATGAGGAGGACGTACAGCGATTCCTTACAGAATGGCCCCCGAATTGAACTCCAAACCCCAGAAAGCCCTGAACTGTAATAGCGCCACATAACTGCTACATTACCATGGCACCATTTTGTTCTATAGGCCAGTTTTGTTCATTGTGCTTGAGGAACGTAATTGGCGTTGCTGCCCATAGATAATGTTCTTTGTACTTGGAAAATAGCCAGGTGACATTTTTACTCATCTGTATGTTATGCGAGAATTAATTTGCATGGAAGCATTTAGCATAGGTTGAGGCATAGGTTGTGAATTGCAACACCATGTTTCTCTTTGGTGATTGGAGCTGTATACGGTATTCCAAGTGTGGTCTAATGTCTCTGAAGGATATGGTAGCATTAAGAAAGAGTGCAGAAGAAATTCACTTGTATCTCATCTGAAATAGGTGGATTTGGCAACGAGCGATTGGATATGCTTGGATTGTTCTCACTGATATGTAGGAGGCTGAGGGGTGACTCTATAGAGGATCGAGATAATGAGCGTCTTATTCGCAGGGTAGTAGTCTGAAACTAGAGGTCATAGGGAGATCTGGGAGAACATAGAAGGGTACAGCATAGGAACGGGCCATTTGGCCCACAATGTTATGCTAAACCAGCTAATCAAAAACACCCAAACACTAATGCCTCCTATCTACGCAATGTCTATATCCCTCCATCTTCCTTAAATCCATGTGCCCATCTAAACATCTCTTCAAAACCTCCAATGTATTTGCCTCTACTACCATACCAGGTATCCACCACTCTGAGTAAACAAGAAACTTGTCCCTCACATCCTCTTTGAACCTAACCCCTCTCATCGTCAATACATGCCCTCTGGTATTAGACATTTCAACCCTGGGAAACAGATGCTCTCTGCCCACTCTATCCAAGCCTCTCATAATCTTGTGAACCTCCCCTCAGCTTCCAGCGCTCCACAGAAGGGAAAAAAAAAATCCCAAGTTTATCCAGCCTCTGGTGATAGCACACGCCCTCTAAACCAGGCAGCATCCTGGTAAACATCTTCTCATCCCCTCCAAAGGCTCAACATCCTTCCTGTAGTGGTGCAACCAGAACTGTATGCAAAAGTCCAGATTTGGGCTAACTAGAGTTTTATGAAGTTGCAACATAACCTCTGAACTCAATACCTCAACTAATAAAAACAAGTATTCCATAAGCCGCCTTAACTGCCCTGTTAACCTGTGTAGCCAGGCAAGTTTCTGACATGTCCTATGGTGGATATATTGATATATCAACTAGGGAATGTGATGCAGGTAGAAAAAATTAGAATGTTTAGAAGGCATTTTGACCTGTAGGTGGACAGGAAAGTAGCAGAGGGATACAAACCTAACGGACACCATTATTACTTATGTAGATAGGCCTGAAGAGTCTGTTTCAGTACTGTATAACTCTAACTCTGTCCAACTCAAACATGAATCATTTGCAATTATCATCAGGTTTAACTGCAATTCTAATGTATGCAAGCGTTTACTTTACAAGACCAGAGCAAATATTAAAATGCCTGTAGTCCAGATCATGATTCACTTTTCTGGATTCCTATTTTGCAGCCATTAGCATAATAATAATTAATTAGAATGTAACTGAATTAGAAACGCATATTTTTTTCTGTTTACAGAAAGCACAGATGATGATAAAATCATAAGCTACCAATGGGAGGAACTTAAGGGTCCATTGCGAGAGGAGAAGGTGTCAGAAAGTACGCCGATACTAAAGCTGACTAACTTGGTCCCAGGAAATTACACCTTCAGGTACCTACCCAAGTACAAAAGTTCAAGTATACATCTTTGTGGGGTAAGGGGAAATAGTTTACTTCATTTCTAGCACAGTGGGTTGTAACACCATCCCTGGAAGCACAACCTAGATGTATCCAGTTTAGCAGGAGGCACTCCAATCACAAACAAGAGAACATCTGCAGATGCTGGAAATCTAAGCTGCGCACACACGCACGCACACACACACACACACGCACGCACACACAATGCCGGAGGAACTCAGCAGGCCAGGCAGCATGTATGGAAAAGAGTAAACCGTCAACCTTTTAGGCTGAGGCCCTTCAGCAGAACGGTCCCGATGAAAAACTTCAGCCCGAAATGTCGGCTGTTTATAAGATTATTAAGGGATTGGACAAGATAGAGGCAGGAAATATGTTCCAGATGCTGGGAGACTCCAGTACCAGAGGGCATGGTTTGAGAATAAGGAGTAGGTCATTTAGGACAGAGTTAAGGAAAAACTTCTTCTCCCAGAGAGTTGTGGGGGTGTGGAATGCACTGCCTCGGAAGGCAGTGGAGGCCAATTCTCTGGATGCTTTCAAGAAGGAGCTAGATAGGTATCTTATGGATAGGGGAATCAAGGGATATGGGGACAAGGCAGGAACCGGGTATTGATAGTAGATGATCAGCCATGATCTCAGAATGGCGGTGCAGGCTCGAAGGGCCGAATGATCTACTTCTGCACCTATTGTCTATTGTTTTCCATAGATGCTGCCTAGCCAGCTGAGTTCCTCCAGCGATTTGCGTGTGTTAGTAGGAGGTACTCTTCTGTTACTGAATATTTGAGTGCTTCAATGCAATTTGAAACTGCACAGTGCATGGTGCATTGCTATGTAAATTCCCAAGGCGTACCTTTTATATTCTTTCCCTTTTAAGCGCATTACAGGAAGGGAATAGAACTGCAATTCTATCCATTATGCTCTTTTTCTCTGGAGCAGAAGCTGGCATGATGCTCTCTTTCACTTTGCTCTTAGTTGTAGTTTATAAGTCACACGTGGGAATAGTTTGTACTTCAATTCATTTTCCACCTTTACAGAATTACTTGATAGATATCGGATAGCATAAGAATGCCAGCTCACCAGATGGAGACTGAAAATGCAAAGCTGCAGTTTAGCAAGCTATAATAATAGTTCAAGAAAATGTAATTAGGTTGCATGTTTTGTCATCAATGTGTGCCTTTCACTCGTACTGAACTCTCTAAAATCCTGCGGATTTCTGGAATCCTGCGGATCCAACACATTATCCTCCGCAACTTCCGCCACCTTCAACAGGACCCCACCACCAAGCACATCTTTCCCTTTTCACAGGGATCGTTCCCTCCGCGACTACCTGGTCCACATGTCCCTCCCCACAGAACTCCCACCTGGCACTTAACCCTGCAAGCGCAACTGCTACACCTGTCCCCACACCTCCCCCCTTACCACCATTCCGGGCCCCAGACAGTCCTTCCAGATGAGGCAACACTTCACCTGCGAGTCTGCTGGAGTCTATTGCATCCGGTGCTCCCAGTGCGGCCTCCTCTACATCGACGAGACCCAACGCAGATTGGGGGACCGCTTCGTCGAGCACCTATGCTCCGTCTGTCACAATAGACAGGACCTCCCGGTTGCCACCCACTTCAACTCTGCCTCTCATTCCCATCTAGATATGTCTATACATGGCCTCCTTTACTGCCATGATGAGGCCAAACTCAGGTTGGAGGAGCAACACCTCATCTACCGTCTGGGTAGTCTCCAGCCGGGTGGTATGAACATTGAATTCTCCAATTTCCGGTAATTCCCTTCCCCTATCCCAGGTCCCTCTCTGCCTCTCTCCCCTTTCAACTTTCTGCTTCTTTATCTCTACAGTTCTTTCATGCTTATCCCCTCCTCCTCCCCCCTTTATCTTTCCTCTGATTGGTTTTCCACCTTGGTGCCTCTAGGCCCTACCCCCTCCCCTATCTCTATTACTGGGCTTTGGCCCTCTCTTCCCCCCCATTCCTGATGAAGGGTCTTGGCCCGAAACGTTTGCTACTCTTCTCACGGATGCTGCCTGGCCTGCTGCGTTCTTCCAGCGTTGTGTATGTATTCTTTGATCCACAGTATCTGCAGTTGTATTTTTGTGTTTTAAAATCCTGCATGCTTGTTAGTCTTGTCACTATTGAGTGACATGAGATGCAAATAGAAGATTCGTTCTTGGTATAGATGTTCTAAGACTCTGTATCCATTGGGTATCATTTCAATCATTGGGAGAGATGGCAATTGAGTGATTATTCCCACAAACATTTGAGGCAAATTAAGTTCATTATTGGGCTACGACATGAATTTTGTTAACAGAAACTAGGTAGATGGAGGGATGCTGTAGATTGTAATGATTACTGTAACTTTAGCACAAATTGAGGCCATTTGATTCATTCCTGCTTATTACTGAAAATAATAATAACTAGAAGCTTGAGACTGCCCCCTGCTGATTTGCATGTGTTGCACATAACAATTCAGCTAATCGAACTTCGGGAACTGGGTCTCATTGGCTGATGCTGGTGGTGATGAACTGATCCACTGATGCTCAGACATAAATGCTAGACTTGCAGATGAATCGAAGGTGCAAATGATCAGTTTTCTCTTCTGTTGTCGGGACCTAATCATGCTGTGAGAGGCTGGCATCTGATTAGGAACTCACCTCTTCAATCTTGCACTATGAGGATCCATTTCATTAATTTGTTTGGTAATTGTAAGGTTTTACATTTTGGAGGCAAAAGGGAAGCAATTTGCACAGCTGGCACAGTTGAGACTGAGTCTTTGCTGGCTATCAACATACTCATCAGTATTTTAACAGTAGATCCCACCTGTACAGTGCTGAAGGCCCTACCTCACAGAGCTTCAACAATGGAGTCTGAAATACTTCAGGCTAGTTAAATTGGTCTTCTACGTACAAGCCAGCTGTGAGTAACGCACGAGGACATAAAAACATGTTTGATCTGAACAATCCTTCGTCCAACCCAGTATTTCCTGCCTAGGATTCTTTCCACTAGTGGTCAGATCCAGGATCTATATAACTGATGGAATATTCCCTTGTGACATGTTCCACCTCTGCTGAGATGGCTCATTTTGTTTTAGCCTTTTTGATTATCTTTTCTATACTCCAACAACAATGATTTTTACCTTTCAGACTTCTCTCTAAGCCATAACTCTATAAACCTACAAAGTTTCCAGCATTTGGACTTCATCTACCTGCCACGTGTTGCCTACTGATTTACTTGCACAAATATCAAAGTAAATTTATTATCAAAGTATATATATGTCACCATATACAACCCTGAGGTTCATTTTCTTGTGGGCATACTCAATAAATCTATAGGATAATAACTATAACTGAATCAATGAAAGACCTGCCGATTTGTGTGTTCAGCGAGAGTGCAGAAGGCAAATTGCAAATACAAAAACAAATAGTAATAATAAAAACATAAGCAATAAATATTGAGAACATGAGATGAAGAGTTCTTAAAAGCGAGTTCATTGATGGTGGGAACATTTTGTTCGCAAGCTCAATATTGTCCAATGTACTTGATGGACGAGTGAAGTTATCCCCTTTGGCTCAAGAGTTGAGGGCTAGTAACTGTTCCTGAACCTGCTGGTGTGAGTCCTGAGTCTCCTGTACCTTCTTCCTGATGGCACCAGTGAGAAGGGAGCATGGCCTGGGTGTTGGGGTGGGGCTCCTGATGATGGACAAGATTAAGATTGAATTCCATGAGCCATGTTAACAGGGCATGGTGGTATCATAAGGCCTATTTGGACGTTTTTATATAGCTTAAAATAGCACCTATGTTAAATTGCTTTGGACTTGAATGAATCGTATACCTAAAAATTTAAATGCACCAATATAAGGTCAGGCAGCATTTGTGGAGAGGCAAAAAGTGCTGATGTTTCAGGTGAATGATTCTTGCTTTTTTATAAAATGCTCGTTGCATAAATCGTTCTTGACATTTTGTTTAGTTCTGTTTTCTGAAGGATAACATAAGAATAATAACGACTTTATGTATACTGCACTTTTCATATAGATATCATTCAAAGTGCTTTACAACGGGAATAAAAGTACAAACATGAAAAAATAATTAAATGAAAATAAAAGACAGAAGGATGTTAGTTTAAAAAACAAGGTTAAATAAGTTTTGAGTTGGCACTTAAAGGTGTCAGCTGGGTCTGCATCTCTTATAGTTGTAGGTATTGAATTCCATGGTTTAGGAGCGTAGTTCAGAAAAGTTGACCTGCCGATTATCTTTTGAGGGAGGTTGTTTAAATTTAAGAGACTGGCAGAAGAGGACCCGAGAGCTCAAGAAAATGATTTTGTGATGTACTCCAATCCCAGACTATTAAGAGCTTAATGGTTTATTAAAGATTGTAGTACTTCAGCGGTATAATTTCAGCTATTTGTACAGTAAAGAAATGGAACATTCAGTCTATCATGTCCAAACCAACTAATGATTCCCATCGATGTTAATCCCAGTTTTCAGCGTTCATCCCACAGCCTTCTTCGCCACAGTGTTTCAAACGCACATCTAAATACTACAGTGTTGTGAGTGCAGCTGCCTCCACCATTCTCTCAGACGGTAACTCAGTGTTCAGCCTAACCGATCAATGCCAACCAAGGTTCACACCTAAGCTGGTTCCATTTGCCTATATTTGGTCCACATCTCTCTAAAGCAGGGCTTCCCAACCTGGAGTCTACGGACCCCTAGCTTGGTCCATGAGGAACAAAGGTCGGCAACCCCTATTCTAAAGCGTTTCCTATTCAAGCACCTCTTCCTCTGACAGCTCACTCTGCATATGGACCACCCTCTGGGTGGAAAAAGTTGACTACATATCAACCCTCTTCTGCTGGGAAAAAAAATAGCTTTCTCAAATCCCATCCTAAATCTCAAAATACTTGCATTAAACCTACACGCTGATTGTAAGTGTCTCGACCATGTTGCACAGTTCCTCTCTTTCTACCCAGTTTGTGTCTTAACATTATTTTATATTGCTCAATACGATAAGGTCCTCCCTCAGCCTTCAACGCACCAGGGAAAACAAGTCTAGCCAGTGCAGTCTCTGAGAACTGGGGAAAACTCCATCCCAGGCTAGATCTTGATGAAAGCCCTCTAAATAATTTAAATTCAATATTAGTAAGCCTTTTATCTGGATCTTTATGTTTTTTAAGATGAATAATTATAGCATTGTGCAGTGTGTTGTTGGAGTGTGCATTTGTAATGTTATTCAGGAAGTATGCTTGGAGGATTGGCACAGTTTATTTTCTTCTGTTGTTATTTTTCAGCTTAACAGTTGTGGATTCTGATGGTGCCAGCAACTCTACCACGGCATATGTAATGGTGCATAAAGCAGTAGATTATCCCCCTGTGGCTAATGCTGGTGCAAATCAGGTCCTTACACTGCCCAGGAATTCCATCATGCTTTATGGCAATCAAAGTACAGATGACCATGGAATTGTCAGCTATGAGTGGTCCCTAAGTCCAAAAAGCAAGGGCAAAGTGGTTGAAATGCAGGTAAGAAAAATACAAGAATATTATTCTTTGAGGGAGAATGTTGGTTATGCAATGAATAATAGTGATTCCATGCATGAAGGAGAAAAGAAAACATAAAGCAAACACATTTACATGATTCTGGTTGATTTAAGAAGGTAAAATAAATTCCATACCATACCACCCCTCCCTCCACCTTCTAACTCTGACTCATTTTTTTTTCTCCAGTCCTGCCTAATGGTCTCGGCCAGAAACCTCGACTGTACTCTATTCCATAGACGCTGCCTGGCCTGCTGAGTTCTCCAGCATTTTGTGTGTGTTGCTTGGATTTCCAGCATCTGCAGACTTTTTCCTCCCTGTTTGTGATTGCACCCATACACTTTGATATTGTTTTTTAGCAATATGTTCAGAATCACTGACGGAAGTTAGGAAATTTCAAACACAAGAAAGTCTGTAGATGCTGAAAATCCAAAGCTACACACACAAAACGCTGGAGGAACTCAGCAGGTCAGGCAGCATCTCTGGAAAGGAGTAAATGGTTGACGTTTCGGGACGAGACCCTTCTTCTGCAGTACATTAACAAATTACTGTAAGTGACAATAAAATTATTTTTTTATTATAACTTAAATTCAACTAACTTAATCATTTTTTTCTAACTGAATGAAGTTGGGTAACTTCCAAGAGCATTGGCTTGTTCACTGGTTACAGAAAATGTTGATCTTGTTAATGTGCTATGACTGTTTTATACACACTGACTAATTATTTAAGAAAATAAATACTTGTATTTTCCTCTTGCTCAGGGTGTACGAACACCTTTGCTCCAACTTTCAGCAATGCAGGAAGGAGACTATATCTTTCAACTGACAGTCACAGATTCAGTAGGTCACCAGGCTACCGCTGAGGTGATGGTTATAGTACAACCAGGTATGTGTTTTGAGAAGCCTGGAGGCAAGTTGAAGTGTTTTTGCTCTATGGCCTAATTTTGTTCACCATGCCTGAGGAATGCAATCGTTATCAGTACTCATGGGTAATGTGTAGTATGTTTGAAACTAGCCAGGTAACATTTTTACTCTGTTATACTTACTTGGGCCCTTAGCTCCAGGTGAAGCATAAGCCATCAGTGACTCTGTTTCCATTGTCTTCTGAAGTCAATGGTATGGTTGGAGTTCATCAAAGCTTCTGCAATCCATTGCATTCATTGTACAGGGGATTCTCCTCTAGAACTTCACCAGAGTTTCTGAAATATTATTATTTTCAGGCAAAAGGGCACAGTCTGCTTGTGACCTGCAAGATTCTCGACATTTGAGAGTCAACTGACCAGTGAAACTTTGTAGGTTGCTTAGGTCCTTCACCTTGGTTTAGTATTCACCTAAAGCAAGATTTTTAACATCCAGGCTTCTGAAACTGTCCCTAAAACTTAATTTTCTCGTGTTGACAATTTTTGCAGAAAATAATAAAGCACCAGTAGCAGACTCAGGACCTGATAAAGAGTTGACACTCCCTGTGGACAGCACAACTTTAGATGGCAGCAAAAGCACGGATGACCAGAAAATTATATCCTATCTTTGGGAAAAAACAAGGTAAAAACAGTCATGTAAACCAGTTTTTGTCCGAGACTAGTCCATTAAAAATAACTACAGTCAAACAGAAATATTAAGTTGCCTGTAATATTAAAAATTATGATCAGGTGCTTAACAGCTTCTTTGTAGGTAAGCTACATTGCTAAAGGTTGTTTATTTTTATTGTCCAGTTTGCTATGTAATTGTGCTGCAGTCCTTGATGGTTTGATTACATTTTAAGTAATTGGTTGAAGGATTAGAAGGGAGATGAGGGAACAGATTTTCACCAAAGGAGTAGTAGGAGGCAGGAGCTGGCTGACAGAAGGTTATGAGAAGTGAAAACCTCATTCCTTTTAAAAAGTTCTAGGATGTTGCCTTCAAGAACCTGCATTATGGTGCTGGAAGGTGTATTGAGATTGATTAGTTGTTTGGGTGGTAGGGTGGAGATCAGTCTCTACCAAAGGAGGTGTAAGGTCCTCTTCCCCTCTGCTAGCCTACAGGTCACCCTAGGGCAAGGTGCAGAACCTGCTTAGCCCCTCCCCCCAAAAAAAATCAAGATCACGTCGTGAAGTCATTGGGGCAGCTGGTGCATATCACAAGTCCTGGTTATGTGAGCTCTGACACCAGGCAGACCATCTCTGAACTGATAATGGCCGGGGTCACCTGTCTTGTAAAGGCACTGTCCAGAAGAAGGCAATGGTAAACCACTTCTTTAGAAAATTTTGCCAAGAACAATCACGGTCATGTAGACCATGATCACCCACATCATACAACATGGCACGTGATGATGATGAGTTCTTTATAAATTGGGAAGGGGACAGCAAGGTGAATGGAATTTGTGTGGGAAATTTATTATTTTAAAGCTTTCTGATTAAGTTGCTTTCAGAGGATTTTTCGATTTTGTTTTTCTTTAGCCTACACTTGGGGGGAAATAGGTAAAGTAGCCTTTTTAGAATCTAATAAAGTTGGGCAAAATTCTGACTGCAAAACTTCCTCTGAAATGAGAATGTGTACTTGTTTGAATTGAAAGACTATTTATGTTGTATCCCCATCGAGGATGGATGATATTTATTGAAAGGCCTATTTTTGTTTTGGGATGCAGGCCTTCAATTCTAGGATTGAGGTAAATGTTTAGGGAGCTGTGCTTTCAGCCAGCATACCTCTAACTCAACAAATAACTTGTGCTCTCCTGGTAACCCAAACCTAAGGTAAAGTTTGATGGTTTGATATTTCAGTGGCCCAGATGGTGTGAAAATCGAGAATGCAGACAGCGCCGTTGCTACAGTAACAGGTCTCCAGGTTGGAACATATGAGATTACACTGACAGTGAAAGATGAAAAAAACCTGGAGAGTCATGATTCTGTTCGCATTATTGTGAGGGAAGGTATGTATGTCTTCTGATCTGGAGATGACAGCAATAGTTTGCATTCAAGTGTCAAGGAAAGTAACAATTCAGTAATAATGATCATTGCAAGCTATCATGTTGTTTTCTCCATGGTTCCTTCATTAATGGCTACTCTGTTCTTGAATTTTACTCATGAAGAAATTTAAATTGTAGAAAGTGAAGAAGAATTTGACACTTCAATTTATAATGATTCTAATTTCTGCAGAACTTGTAAATATGTCAACATGTTGTAGGAAGGCATATTTGAAGATCAGATTTTTGCTTTTGCATGCATATTATTCCTGCAATGGAGATTCTGAATTCATTGTGATTTATTCTGGTATAGATAGATTACTTTACAGAATGACTAACCTACTAATTGGTAAATGTCGCAAACAAAATGTTAGCACTGAGATTAAGAAAAATAAGGGAATTAGAAATTGAAGTCTAAAATGTTCTTGCACAGGTCATGCATTTTAAAACAGCAGTCTTTTTGATGCATTGTATAAATCCCAGTATTTTCTCAGGGTTCGAAGCAAACACCAAACCCATCATCAAATTTTGCAGCCAGGAATGGACTTGCTCAATGCAAGTCTTCCAGAAAACTTTTCATTGTCAGTGTGCACTATTTTTTCTGGTCTTGCTTGATGTTTTCAATTTCAAATTGTAAATTTAAATTCAGTACCAACAAGAATAATTAAGTGCCTGCAAATATCTGTAGTACTGACAAGTATTTTTTTCTTAAAATTCCATACATGCATCTGAAGAGGTATGAGAAAAGTTAATCAGGCCATTAAAATCAAGTCTATTAAATTCAATTCAAATACATTTATTATTAAAGAATGTGTAAATTATACAACCTTGAGATTTGCTCACAGGTAACCACAAAGCAAGAAACCTGAAGGAAGCCAAATACAGGAAAAAAAAGAATAAAAATATAAGACAAACACTCGATGAGCAAAAAAAGGGAAAAAAAGGTTTAAAAATTGTGCAAACAATTGAAGCAAGTGACAGCATCCCGAGCCATATTTGAGTCCTCAGATCCGAACCCTGGAGCAGGCTGGAGTAGGCCCAAAGCCTTGCTAATCAGTTCATCATATTAGCGAGCACAGCAGCCAGGGCAGTCTTCATAGCCTCAGCGTCATGGAGATGACCATCACAGAGAATGAGCAAAATCTGTTTTCATCCCGACCGACACCCTGTCTATTCAGATAACTCCTTAACAACAGCTAATTCAAATATCTGCTTAATCTCATTAACACCAACAAGAAAGCCAAAAACATATAAGCAAGATAAAATCTAATGATCAAGCAAACTCTGAGAACCCTTAACTCAGAATTGCAGTTAATTCACGTTAATTGAAATAATGATATGCAATAAAACTTCTCTCTACATCAGGGATTCTTAACCTTGTTAATACCATGGACCCCTTCTCAGAATAATTTATTTGAATTCATAAAATAAGATACATAGGATTACAGAAGAAACCAATTCTATTGAATTACAGTTATCAAAATATTTAAAAAATTAAATTACCATGAAGTAATATTTGGGCTTCTTTATTAACACAGTAAATATAGGCAAGTGCCGTAAATGATATTTTGAGATGTTTGTAACAACTGTAGTGTAATATGAAAATATCTTGTGATTTCTATTGGCGACCAAGTCACAGGTACTACTAATACTACTGTGGTTTGTTGCCTCATTCATAATTGAAGGAAATGCTGAACTTTAGTTAGAAGTTGGTGGAAAATAAAGATGTAAATTTTTTCCCATCCAAGTTTATGGATCCCCTGGAATCTATCCACAGACCCTTGAGGACCCCAGGTTAAGGCCCCCTGCTCTACATAGATGCTGGTTGAACTGCTAAATATTAGTACTTTTGTTTTAATTCACATGACTGGCCATTAATTCCAGGTGAATTTACAATATGGCTAAAGTGTTTTACTAGTTCTTATAAGATGTAACACGTGATCAAAAAGGCCAGCCCTCTTCGTTACATTTTGATCACTCTAGCCTTGCATAACTCTAGAAAAGTGGTATTATTTACAGATAGTTTGCATTAATAATTAGCCCTTTGGAATATATAATTTAATCATTTTTGGATCCTGGTGCTTTTGTGATCCAGAGGTTTGGAAATCAGGAATGAGCTATAAAACTTGTTGTTTACTGCTATTTTATTAAGTTTTATTGTTATTATTTTATTATTACAAGAACAAGGAATAAACAGTAAGAAGAGCAGAGAACAAAGCTGTGGTAATCTCACACACAAAAAAACTTGCTCCAACTAAATTAAAGTTTACTAACATTTTTAAAATATATCATGAACCCCTACCATTAACTGAGGGGTCTGTGGATCCCAGGTTGGGAACCCCTGAACTTAAGGCTGTTTTATACTTGCGTGTTGCATCTACGCCATAGTTGTCATGTACCATACGCCGTACCTATGCTGTACCCTACGTAGAAGGTGACCTGCACACCTCCAGGAAAGTTACTCACGCATCGTGGCGACACAGTCCGCAACAACTGTGATTGGTCCGCTTGGTAGCATCGCAATTCCTCCTACGCATTTCCGGTTGCTTCTTCTCCGCCGTGTCTGTACATCAATGCGAAATAGAGGAACCAAATCTACCTGCCGACATGCGAAAATGTTTGAAATGCATTTCCTTGTCCATGTCTGTCACAAAGAAACTCAACACAGTGGCGTAGAAACCCCACCGCCAAGTAGAGTTTTGGCGCACACCATCGCATGCTCGCTATGGCGTAGAGCGACACAGAAGTGGAAATCAGGGCTACAGCGTAGGTTGCGGCGTAGAACATACGCACAAGTATAAATCAGCCTTAAAAGTTAACAACATGCTTGTGGTAACAATTAACCCATAAAGTAGCCAGATTAACGTGGCGTGACAGCTGTGGCAGGAAAGCCAAGCAGCTTTAGTAAAATACAGAAGCAGCTATACTACAATAACAGGAAAGTTCACGGAACAATTACATGTGTATAGCTGAGCATGTTAGCCGGCCAGTGGCGTAGTAGCAACCCTAGTGGACTTCGAGGTGAGCAGTCCGGGGTTCAAATCCATATGTCTTCTTGCACGCTTTTCATCCGTGTTGGGTTGAGCGTCAAGTTAGCAACTTGACCTTGTAAAATAGACAGACACTAAAGAAATGGCAAGGTTGCTGCCTGATGCACCAGTGAGGCGCAGGAGGATATTATTATCAATAGCTGATTATATAAAATACATGCAAGCATAGATAATTGAACTTTATATAAAAAGAAACAAAAAAAACAATTCTACAGCCTAACCTAACACCATCATATCACTTATTATGAAATAATTTTTCTGAGTGTAGCCTTAATTGTGGTTTTATATTCAACCTGATGGGTAATTTACAGTGGATAATTTTTTTTTTTTACAGAAATCAATAAGGCTCCAGTTGCTAAGATAGCAAAGAATGTTGTGATTACCCTTCCTAATAACACAGCAATGCTCGATGGGTCAAAATCATCAGATGACAAGGGGATTGTCAGCTACCTGTGGATGAGGGATGAGAGCAGTCCCGCAGCTGGAGTAAGTTTCCTGGCAAAGTTAGCTGAGTGAGAAAGTTTTGAAGCATCTTTTGCTCTAGTCATTATTTAATGCAATATGTTACATTTATTATAATCAACTTCAGTAAGGTTTGTCTGAAAATCTTTAATTCTGAGCATTGTTCTAAGAACCAATAATGAGATGAAAGCAAGTATTTGAGCAGATGAGTAGCCTGACAAGCATTCTGTATCATATTCTGTAAAGTGTTTCCTTTATCTTCACGGACGAATAAAAACTTTGATTACTGATGTTCCACATCACTTCTAGTCTCAAATTTGCATTTGAGTTACATTTTCCCACGCAGATTTTCTTATTTACCATTCACTACTCTTAAACAGGACGTTCTAAACAACTCTGACCACCAGCCTGTGCTTTTCCTATCCAATTTGGTTGAAGGACTTTATACATTCCGTTTAAAAGTAACTGATGCAAAAGGAGAAAGCCACATGGACAGAGCAACATTGGAAGTTAGACCAGGCAAGTAAAAGCTAGTCTTCAGTACTCCTAGTTTGGTGACTAACGGGAAAATTGGTTTTATTCACTTAAATATGTGATAACAGGCCAAATAAATTATTAACCATATTTTGGATTAACTTTTTGGGATGTGGTGCTATTGAAAGGCCAGTGTTAAGCACATCTCCCTAATTGTCCATACAAACGTGGTGGTGTGCCGTTCCACTGATGCAGATCATCTCACAATGCAATTTAGTAAAGAATTCCAGGATTTGGTGGTGGTGGTGGCATCTGTTAGTCTTGCAAGATCATGGATCTGTGCCTGGAATGGCTCCCAGGGCGCAGGCCTGGGCAAGGTTGTATGGGAGACCGGCTGTTGCCCAAGCAGCAAGTCTCCCCTCTCCACGCCACCGATGTTGTCCAAGGGAAGGGCAAGGGCCGATACAGCTTGGCACCAGTGACGTCGCAGGAGTTGCCAGAACGAGGTTGAAGGTAACGTCAGACTGCCTCAGGGACCCCAACTCTGGATTTATCCTCAGGGTTTACTGCCAAAGCCTTTCCCATGAGTGGGTATGGCCGCAAGGCAGCAGAGGTTTGAAATCAGAGTTTTCCCTCTCTTAGATGGACTGCCTTCCCAGGCTGACGAGCTCCATCTACCCGAAGCGACTGGTTTTAAGGCGCCAGCACCTGCTTTCGCCCCTTCTCCTGTCAGTAGAAACAGTTCCGCCAGGCTTAGAGGCTAAGCCACACGAGAAGGCCAGGAGTTGGACTTGGTTGTCAGAGGCTATTTGAGGTGCATGCCGTGAGGAGCACTTTTAGGTAGTGGGAGCTTGTCCCCACTACCTCTCCTCGGCTTGACAACCTTAGGATTTAAATACATTGATAATGGAGAAAGTGGTGATTATTTTTTTCAAGTTGTAATGCAATGGGCAATCTTCAGGTACTCCAGTGCATCATGTCTTCAATGTAGCTGGCCGGTGGTGTAGTGGCATCAGCACTGGACTTCAAGGTGGAGCGGTCCCAAGTTCAAATCCAGCCAGCTCCTTGCATGCTTTCCATCCCCATACACAAAAAAAGACAAAATGCTAAAGAAGTGGCAAGGTTGCTGCCCAGTGCACTGCAGTGCATGGAGAGAATAAGGTTTCTGTTTTAGAAGATGATGTTAGGCAGAGTGGCTCGACTGGCTCAAATTCCACGCTGTATCTCAATAGATACAGATTGCACTGCAGATGGCATTTACTGTAGCGGGTGGAAGAAATAAATGTTTAAAGTGATAGATAGAGAGCCACTCAAGTGGGCTACTGTCTCCTGCATCATCTGATCTAGGTTGTTGGATTAGCATTCATTCAGACCAGTAAAGTGTCTTATCATACATTTGATTGTTGTAGAAAGTTGATTAACGTTGGCATGTTAGGTCACAAATTGCTCTCTGTTATTGTAGTCACTAGTAGTATACTGACTTACAGCATTGGCTTTGGGCTGTGAGGAAATCCTCTTTGTGAAACCCAAATTGGACGTCAGTGTGCATATTATTGCAGAAGCCTTCACTTAACAATGCTTTCCATCACTTGGTGACAATTGGGTGACTGGTTATTAGCAGGATGGTGTTTGTCTGGTTCCTTATGCAGGACATAGTTGTCACCACTGGTTAGATGGCTGTGTTCTAAAAGTGCTGCTATAGGAGTATGCTAAGTTCTGTAGTCAGCTCTTCAGCATAATGTCAGTCTCTTGCCTTTTGCTGTACGATGTGTTCTCAGCAGTTTCTTGGAGTGAATTGAATTGGCTGAAAACTGCCTTCTGTAATAGTGGTGATCTCATTTCAGGGTGTAATAGTGGTGATCTGTTTGGGACATTAAATTGAACCTTTTCATTTCGAAAAGATTGGTCTTTCTTCATAATTAGATTTCTTCATAAAATAAATAGTTGCTAAGTTATATTATTGAACTTCTCAATAGAATAGGTTAACTTGAACCGGAAAAGTGCTGGATATAATTATCAATTTGTTTTTGCTGTTGGTTCAGATTTTATTTTATTTAGTACAGTTCAGAGTTGGGTTATGCAATTGTCCTATACATAACCATTCAGAAGGATCTGATGAAGGCCTAATGCATCAGGTTGGCATGGGCTTCTGTTGCCCCAGTACAATGTGCAATATAATGTAGTCATGTGGGTGAACAAGAACATGCCATTTGCCAAAACTGAAGATACTTTTAACATGCAAAAAAACTATACGTCCGGCTTTGCATTTTGTCAAAAGCTTTTGTTCTTTTCCAAATAATTAAAATATTTCAATTATCAGAAATATTCAAAAGCTATTAATATTTTTTCTCATATCCTTTCTTAACAAATTTACTGGGGAATTTAAAAATAATTAAAAACCATGAGCACAAGCACTACTTTATCGTAACTTTCTTTCCTGAAGGCGTAAAATGTTTGTTACTCTTGAGATCCTGCACCATTTTAGATCTGGCAGAGAATCCACAGGCAGGTTCTCCAGCTTCTATACTAGGATATGGCAACAAGAGTTCACTGACTATTCGCCAGCAGACTCAGATTTTGTAAGTTCATTATTTAAAGCACTCAAGTTCCACACTTACTGGTACTTTACATGGGTACCCAGCAAGTTTTGGATCAATAACTGATAATACTTACAAACCATCATTCATTATATCACAATTATTTGAGGAACACCATAGCTGTTATGTGATGAGTGCAGCAAGCATTATGCATCAGCAAATTGTGAGAAAATAACCGGTTCATCTTTTGTTTACTGTGTTTAGTTGAGGGAGGAATATTGGCGTGTGTACCAGAAACATTCCTTGTTGCTTTTCAAGTGGCATTTTTGGACCTCTTGTCAGCTACTGGCACTACCACAGCATTCAAAATGTACTTTATTTTTCCCTAGTTTGCTCCTTGAGAATTCTTTATAATGATTACAGTGGGCGACACATTTTATTTTGTAAGCGTTGCTTCCTCAGAAATCTCATTTGTTTATGATAGACTGCTGGAAGCTGAACGCAAATAGAATTTCAAACTTGTATCACTTGGGAATCTGGGGAAACAACAAGTGAACTTTTATTGTATATGATGTGTTTAATTGCATAAGGGAGCTGATGCTTTGCAATAGTTCAACTAAGCTAAAAATGTTTTGATGATTTTTTTTTGTATTCGGTGTCCAACAATAATCAGCCAGCATTGATGGATTCCAGTTGCCCTGATACTGTTTCTACATGGTCACAATGACCTGCTGAAACTTTTCACCATGCTCATCACTCCAAGATTTGCAGGGAAGAAGTCAAAATGGGAATGCAGCTAATGAATCTTTAGTGACAAGTTGCATTTCATGATTTCAGCTTATATTGTGGGCAACATTTTAATAGACTTGGATTATGAATAGAAATAACAAATTAGGCGATTTTTTTTTTAATGGTGCATGATAAGGAAATTTCATGGCAATTTTCATGACCAGCAGCCCAAAATCCATAAGGGACACCCAAAAGTATTCAGGAAGCAAAATCTTTGCTGTCCAGTGTTAGCAGAGGAACAATGCAGTTGTTTGGGAGATTGGAATGAAATGACGAAGTTTTCTTCCCTGAAGGGTGGTTTAAGTGTTGAATTTACAGTCTGAAATGTTGGAAGAGATTGAACCCCCTCAGTCTTAGGAAGTACTTGGAGGATTGCACTTGTAGAGCTAAAGAAAGTGTTATTTAATTTAGACGGCTCTAGTCTCGAGTTGGGAGTTGGTGTCATTAGGCCAGATAGATGTTTGTCCTATAAAGCTAATGCCTAATAGCAAGATCTGGGGCATTGGTAAAGTCGAGGAAATGAGAATCATAAAATGATAGCAACATACACAAAATGCTGGAGGAACTCAGCAGGCCAGTATCATCTACGGAAAAGAGTGCAGTCAAGTTTCAGACCGAGACCCTTCATCAGGACTGCTGAGTTCTGAGTTCAGTCCTGCAATCTTGTCTGTGATTGCAGCATTGAGGAAGCCATTTAGTGTGCTGATACCTCTGAGTAAAACCAGTCCATCCAGTCCTAGTCACCTCATTTCATGAGTAATTAATGCAGAAAAGCAACTAACTGCAATGGGCTCACAAACATCTTGCAACTGTATGTTGCTCTTAATTTCTGTAGCAGTGCTCATCCATTTAACTCTACTGTTGTGCTACATGGAAAATTGCTTGCTGAATTTGGGTAAGGCACAATGAGCCCAAATACAAATCTTGGACTTTAAAATGTGCTCGTTCAAATAATGAAAATAAAATTTTCCTGTTTGGTTTTAGATCCCAGAAAGAATGACCTTGTGGAAATAATCTTGGATATCAGTGTCAGCCAGTTAACTGAGAGGCAAAAGGGCATGCTAATCCGGCAAATAGCTGTCCTACTGCGTGTCCTTGATTCGGATATCACTGTACAAAAAATTCAGCCCTACACAGAACAGAGGTAAGGAGTTTTGTGTTTATATTCTAACAATGATTCTACTTACAAAGTAAAAGAGTTTTCATGCATCCTTTGAAGGTCCATGAAAGGTACCTTGAATACTGTGTTTTTCTTTATGAATGGGATATTCTTATCTCATTTAATCTTGCATTGAAAAGCATTCTTACGTGATCTCTTAATTAAATGTAAGCTCCCCCCATTTTGTTGCTAACCCTGTATCTCTGTTCTAGTTGTACATAATTTGAACTACGGTATTAATGGATTTGTGGCTAAATTTGCCGATGATACAAAGATAGGTGGAGGAGTGGGTAGTGTTGAGGAAACAGAGAGCCTGCAGAAAGACTTGGATAGTTTAGGGGAATGGGCAAAGGAAGTGGCCAATGAAATACAGTGTTGGAAAGTGTATGGTCATGCATTTTGGGGGAAGAAATAAATGGGTAGACTACTGTTTAGATGGGGAGAGAATTCAAAATGCAGAGATGCTAAGGGACTTGGGAGTCCTTGTGTAGGATACCCCAAAGGTTAACCCCCAGGTTGAGTCAGTTGTGAAGAAGGTGAATGCAATGTTGGCATTCATTTCTAGAGGTACAGAATGTAAGAGCAGGGATGTGATGTTGAGGCTCTATAAGGCACTCGTGAGACTACACTTGTAGTATTGTGTGTAGTTTTGGGCTCCTAATTTTAGAAAGGATATACTGACATTGGAGAGGGTTCAGAGAAGATTCACAAGAATGATTCCAGGAATGAAAGGGTTACCGTATGAGGAATGTCTGGCAACTTTTGGGCTGTATTCCCTGGAGTTCAGGAGAATGAGGGGGGATCTCATAGAAACATTCTGAATGTTAAAAGGCCTGCAACACACACAAAATGCTGGTGGAATGCAGCAGATCAGGCAGCATCTATAGGGAGAAGCGCTGTCGACGTTTCGGGCCGAGACCCTTCCTCAGGACTAACCGAAAGGAAAGATAGTAAGAGATTTAAAAGTAGGAGCGGGAGGGGAAAATGCGAAATGATAGGAGAAGACCGGAGGGGGTGGGATGAAGCTAAGAGCTGGAAGGGTGATTGGCAAAAGGTATACAGAGCTGGAGAAGGGAAAGGATCATGGGACGGGAGGCCTAGGGAGAAAGAAAGGGGGAGGGGTGCACTAGAGGGAGTTGGAGAACAGGCAGAGTGATGGGCAGAAAGAGAGGGAAAAAAAGGAGGGGGGAAAAGCTAAATATATCAGGGATGGGGTAAGAAGGGGAGGAGGGACATTAACAGAAGTTAGAGAAGTCAATGTTCATGCCATCAGGTTGGAGGCTACCCAGCTGGTATATAAGCTGTTGTTCCTCCAACCTGAGTGTGGTTTCAGCTTGACAGTAAAGGAGGCCATGGATAGACATATCAGAATGGGAATGGGACATGGAATTAAAATGTGTGGCCACTGGGAGATCCTGCTTTCTCTGGCGGACAGAGCGTAGGTGTTCAGTGAAGCAGTCTCCCAGTCTGCGTCAGGTCTCACCAATATATAAAAGGCCACACCGGGAGCACCGGACGCAGTATACCACACCAGCCGACTCACAGGTGAAGTATCGCCTCACCTGGAAGGACTGTCTGGGGCCCTGAATGGTGGTGAGGGAGGAAGTGTAAGGGCAGGTGTAGCACTTGTTCCGTTTACAAGGATAAGTGCCAGGAGGGAGATCGGTGGGAAGGGATTGGGGGCGACAAATGGACAAGAGAGTCGTGTAGGGAGCGATCCCTGCGGAAAGCAGAAGGAGGGGGGTTAGGGAAAGATGTGCTTGGTAGTGGGATCCCGTTGGAGGTGGCGGAAGTTACGGAGAATTATACGTTGAACCCGGAGGCTGGTGGGGTGGTAGGTGATGACAAGGGGAACCCTATCCCGAGTGGGGTGGCGGGCGGATGGGGTGAAGGCAGATGTGCGGGAAATGGGAGAGGTGCGTTTGAGAGCAGAGTTGATGGTGGAAGAAGGGATGCCCCTTTGTTTAAAAAAGGAAGACACCTCCTTCGTCCTGGAATGAAAAGCCTCATCCTGAGAGCAGATGCGGCGGAGACGGAGGAATTGTGAGAAGGGGATAGCATTTTTTCAAGAGACAGGGTGGGAAGAGGAATGATTGGATTAGATATGGCAAAGTTATTTCCCATGGTAGGGGATTCTAGGACAAGAGGGCACAACAGTATTTAGAACTGAGATGCGGAGAAATTACTTTAGTCAGAGGGTGGTAAATCTGTGGAATTTATTGCCACTAGCGGCCGTGGAGGCCAAGTCATTGGGTGTATTTAAGGCAGAGATAGATAGGTTCTTGATTAGTCAGGGCATCAAAGGATATGGGGTGAAGGCAGGGGAGTGAGGATGAATGGAAGAATTGGATCAACCCATGGAGCAGACTCAATGGGCCAAATGGCCTACTTCTGCTCCTTTGTCTTATGGTCTAATTCATTTCCTTCAGTTTAAATAATAATGGACAAAGTTAATAATTTATCTGTAGTAATTGATGCCAGTTATTATACTTAAAATATTTGACTTTGCATCATAAATATATTTATTGTTCCTTCGTTTCTTTTACTTGATGACCAGATATAATGGTCCATGTGACCCTTCACAGTTGTTTGTTGTCTAAAGACTGTCTCAATCTTTTTTTTACGAAAAATGGGTGATAAAGATTTATGTAAAACATGGACAGTGTAGAATTGTCACTTCAGTCACACAATTTGTGATTCTATTCATTTATTTTCACAGCACGCAGATTATTTTCTGTGTAAGAAATACACAGGTACATCAGGTATTGAAGGGAAAGGACGTTGCTCGCATACTGAAGAATAAATTTCGGAAACAGAAATCAGACTTCCTAATTTTTCGTGCTCTCCAAGTATCTACAGTCAGTGAGTGATAATTATTAGATATTTTTGATATAGATATATGCAAGTGAAGTTTTTTAGTTTTGGACTTCCCTTTTTAAAAAGGGAGGCATTATTGAAAAGAGTAACTGGTCTTGTTAATATGATTTTATTACCGTAAAAAGTTTCAAATTACTTTTGATTGGAGATCAAATCCGATCACAGAATCTTAAAAACAATTTTATGAATAAAAAGCATTGATTCGTTTGGTACCTGGAATAACTTCAAACCAGTTAATCAAGCACACGTTTATTTTTGAATTCTGGGTTTTTGAGTGCTTGTTATACAGTAACTCCAAACCTTTATTGAGGTGGTTATAGGTTAGAGACCAGATAGGAAGCAGCCCTGTTTCCTGCCCAGTCATCATCTCACTATCCCACGTTAGAGGAATCTGCAAGGGTAAATAGTTCAACAAAAGCACGTGTATATATTTTTTACATTTGTCCATTCCAATGCAGTTTTGACTAAATGAAGATATGTGCAAAGAGATTACTTTCATTTATCCTTTTTTTACCCCTTAAAAAAAGTCTTTGATCTTTGAGTCAAACCCTGTTGTATATGTTAAGAAAAATTAAAACTCCCTGCTTTCTAAAGTATCGTAAAATCCTCTTTGAAATTACAGACTGGAAAGTAATCTGTCTTGTTCAATTTGAAGACTTTAGCATAACTGATAACTTTGCCTATCCAATGATTCCCATCTAGTTACTAGATTCTGTCCATGGGTTACAAACATCAGACCAATGGACATTTTCCATAAGCTTTTATAAAGTTATGAAAATCAAAAGTCAAGTTTACGTTCATATGTGTGTTCCTGTGAACAGCAGAAACTGGTTTAATCTCTTACTCCACTTTTAGTAATTGTTCTTATCATTCTTGTGTGCTTTTGAAGCTGTGTATTATAATATTGTGAAGTATGGTTAGCATGTGGAGTTCGTTTTGTGTATTTTCCAACTTAAGGAGAATTGTAAGAATGAAATGGTCATTACCGAAAGATAGGTACAGATAATGTACCCATCTTAACTCAAACCGCCACCTAATAGCCACTTAATAGTCCATAAATATACAGGAAAGCGTAATCTGGTTATTTAAAGTTAGGGTTAGTTGATTTCTAAGTGTTATTAATATTGATGCATAGTTCTAGTTGGTAACTTGGCAGGTGCTTAATGCTATGGCTTTAGCATGTTTATATAAGTTTGGTACTTGTGTTGCAAATGAATAGAATGAAGTTAATCTATTTGGACTGCTGAATGATAAACAAAGCTGGCACAAAAGTCTTTCCGTTTTTAAGCCAAACAAAATCATTTACTTAAAAGAATTGTATGATTTAATTGACTTACAAAATTAAAATCATTTGGTTGAGATTTGTTAATGTTTGTAAATGCAAGGTTCCAAATGTAATATTGTATCCTGCCCTGTCGTAACACTATAATTTGCATATTTATTCTAGATGTCTACATCTACCCATAACTAAAGAACTAGTTTATGTTGTAGTTCGTGAATTACATGATGTAAACCTTGTTTATATCATGTAATTCATAACCAAATGTGATGTGCAACATAGCTCCTGTAAAGATAAGTTTCAGATTCCAGAATTTTCAGGGACTTTTAGTTCTCAGGGTAGTATCTTGTAAGGACAATTGAAAACATCTTAAATACTCTTTCAAGCTCTGAAGTTGCTTTCATTGATGCCCATATTGCTTTGCTTAGCCTTGCGAGGGATTTCTGCAACTCTTTACAGTATTTCACCAAGGAATGTTTTCTAATGGCACAAAGATTTTATTCTCCCTTCTATTTCTCCGCATACTAAATTCTTTGTTGCCATGCATTGACTCACCAAGCAGCCCATTAGTTTGACTGTTTCTCAGAATGCTATATGCATGTACGATTAGATTATCTGCTCAGCCACATCTTTGCTTGCCATTAAGAAATGCAGCTTAGTGTGTTTGCAAGACCTTGTGGACATAATTCTCACACAAGCATTGAATTGGTTTACCTCAACTAAATTATATTTTTATTGGAAAAAATTCACGATTAAAAAACTAACTTAGAAATGTAATTATAGCTAGATTTACTTTGGAATAAAGAACCAACAGGGAATGTATACAAATTCACATTTTTTAGAGAAGAATACTTCATGGGTTCTCTATTTATTTGCAACTGAAGCCAAAATAACTCCTTGGGAATTAAAGTCTAAAAGCATGTTTTTACAACTAGCTGTTACTAACCTGCTCTGTTCTCCTCCCTTCACTTCTATTTGCTGTCTCCTGATTAAAGTTTGTCAGCTGAATTGCTCAGACCATGGTCGGTGTGATTCTTTCAATAAGCGCTGCATCTGTGACCCATTCTGGATGGAGAACTTCATTCGAACTCATCTTGGAGATGGAGAAAGCAACTGTGGTAAGTTATAGAATGACTGAAGTATTATCAGTCATCTACAGTACTGTGCAAAGGTCTAGGGCACCCTAGCTATATATATGTGCCTAAGACTTTTGTACAGTACTGTATATTTAAAGTATTTGAATGGCTAGTCAGAATTTACTTTTTTTTCCCCATTTGTTACTCTCTTTGATGGGCTAGATTGCAGAAAGGATGTTTCCCCCGTCTGACGAGCCTAGGTCGAAGAGGCACAGTTTGAGAATGATAGGCTGTTTTAGGACTGAAATGAGGAAAAGTTTCTTCACTTAGATTATGAGCCTTTGGAACTTTTCAGCTTGGAAAACTGCAGACGCGTAGTCAATGTGTTAATTTGAAACAGATTGTGAGAGTTCTGGATGTGGAGGAAATAGAGCAATGTAATGATAATGTTGAAACATGCTGACACTGAACATCAGTTGTAATCTTGATGAATGGTGGAGCAGTTCAAAGAACCAGATTTTCTATTCCTAACTTGCTGAGTTCCTCCAGCATTTTGTGCATGTTACCCTGGTTTTCCAGCATCTGCAGAATCTCTTGTGATGTGTTCTTAGGTAATTGTAACTTTTGAGATCTTTAATTGTAAATCACAGTGAGCTGTGGAGATTATTCAAGTGGCCATTGATAGATGTTATAACTATGGGGAGTGGGACAGTGGTGTGAGGTCAATGTTGGATCTTGTGCTCTTATGCAAACAAATTGATGTGCGTTATTTTTCACTGCATAATGCACTTGGAGCTGATTTGCTTCATTGTAGTAAACCATGCAGTGCTCTAGGTTAACTTTATCTATTAATCTCTCTTCTCGTACCTCTCTCTTCCCCACTTTCCTTAAATAAATTAGCATTTGTAAATAAGTAGTTTGGGAGAAATTAATGGGACAGAAAGGAAATATGTTCTCAGGTCTTGAACTGTACTCTTGGGTTTTATTGGAAGTGGCTGTGCAGGTGCAAGGTACACTGTCACTTCCCAACATTCTGTAGATTATTCCATAAATTTGAAGTTGAAAGAAAACAAGCGATTGTGGATGAGTTAATCTGAGTCAGTGTGAGGGGGATATGCTTGTCTGTTATCTAGGAAATGGCAAAATGGCATTTGAAAAATAATACATTTGGAAAGAAGCAACATGGATTTACAGTGTTGAAGAAATGTGTTGGAACATTTTGAAGGTGTTAACTAACAGAATAAACCACCTATATTTTTTTTCTTCAAGTTTCTCTTTTTCTCTCCTTCCGGGACACCTGAGTACTTAAGTAATTTTATTTCACATTTCCAACAGCTTCTGGATAGTTGCAAGCTGTCTGGAACATGACCTAAAGTCAACATGCTTGTAGAGCATAACTATGTGCATCATAGTAAATCACTTTCACATATGCGTATTTTGGTAACATTTCTAAATATTTACTTCCTTTAATCTTCCTCTGCTTCTAGAATGGAGTGTGCTCTACGTTGTCATAGCTGCATTCGTCATACTGGTTTCCATTGGCATTTTACTATGGATGGTACACTGCTTCTGTAAAAGGTGAGAATACCTCTGCAGTCGACAATGGCTTCTTACTACTTTGAGGGCTCGTTAAGCCACTTGTATTGTTTAAAAGCCTCCTTTGAATTATTTACGTACATTACCTTCCAAACTTATCTACAAAGTTAAATTACTGAATGGAAAGATGAATCACCAGTGATATATTTAAAGGTTTTGCCTGGCTAACTGAGCGTGTGTTGATGTATTTTTATGATATGGCTCTCAGCAACAAAAGATCCTCCATTTAGTTAGATGCTACATTTTTAAAAATCTGCTTTAGTTTGATTTGTTGACTAGTAAAATGGCGGGGGAGGGGTGGTTGGTGGACTCAATGGCAAAGTTGCATAGGAGGTTTTTTTATTTTTTTTATTGCGTTTTTAAGTGATTACAGAGTAAAGTATAGAAAAAAAATATATATAACCCTTCCCCCCTCCCCTTAACCCCTCCCCCCTAACTTCCCTATAGAAAAGAAAGAGAAAGAAAGAAAGAAAAAAAAGAAAGAGTGCCTGGATGTTGGAAGATCTCCACATGCTCCAAGGAGTTCGTAATAACTTTATACAATTATTCCACAGTTTTGCATTCAGTAGAGGTGTGACAGGCTTTTTTTTCTAATGCTACTGTTGCCAAATACTACTGGAAATTGACTCATTGTTGACTAATTCTATGAGAAGGTCAAATTTGGGAATGCCCACTATGATTTAAGTGTATAAAACTGTTCAGAAAATGAAGTGGTCCATGCTTGAGGCACAAGGCCCTGAATAACATTGAGGTACAGGGTGATGAATGAAAAGTCTACACACCTGTAGCTTGATAGTATTATTGCACTTTTTACATCCATATTATCTATCTTTTAAGTCAAGAAATCTGAGACTTGTTGCTCTGAAGTAAACAGCATATATTTTCCCCTTGTCTATTATAAATATGCAGTAATCATACTGGGTTCAGTCCAATCCTTTTATATTCTGTTATTTGATTTGATCAGAGTAGTTGCTGTATCTCCTGTATTGACCCTAACATCCCTCAGTCAACTTGCCATTAAAAAGATATTATCCAATAATTTTTGCATGCTGTACACAAATTGATTAGTTCCAGTGTGGCAGTAGTGGTTATATCAGAGGTACCCTGGTATATAAATACTAGCTTTCTCTTTCTCTTATTATAAATGCCTATGTCTTCATTTAGTGGAAGATGTGGGGGGGAGGGTGGGCAATTCAAATAGAAAACTTGTCACTATTAAACCTCCAGTATGTTGGGGGATTTTCAAAAAAGAATTTGCACTGATCAGCAAAACTGCAAGGGCTCCCTGGGGCATAAATAAAATGGAATCTAATAGATTATCAAACTTAAACAAAAAAAGAGGAAACTAACAGGTTTAAGGGTCCCGTCCTCCTTCCCTTTCTTCTGTGATCCACTCTTCTCTCCCATCAGGTTTCTTCTACTTCAGCCTTTGTCTTTCCCTCACACCTGGCTTCACCTATCACCTATCCTCCTTCCCCTCCCCTCAACATTTTTATTCTGTCTTTCTTCCACCTTTCTTTTCAGTCCTGAAGAAATTGGTCTTGGACGGAAACATCATCTGTTCATTTATTTGCATACATACCACCTGACTCTTGAGTTTGTCCCACATTGTGTGTGTGTGTGTGTGTAATATTATAATTAATTTGTATTATAGTTAGTGTTTGGGTCAGTATTTGATGAAATGTAAGTGTCTGGAGAGTTTTGCATTATGAGTAGCTACTGTAAGTGGACTGTTCTCAGGAATAGTACCCTAGCATAGCCTATTGAATGCCATAGAGGAAAAGGCTATTCTTGACATCTGTACCCTTGTTGCCATATCATAAGAGTTGCTGTATTCAGTGGTCAGTGCAAAGTGACTTAATCAAATAAGACTCCAGGGAGAGTCAATGGCTTAAGGCTTTGTGTACACAGCTGAATAAGCATTAGCCAGAGTACCATCACGCATCAGTGTGCTCGCCTTTGGTTCTGATGCTGTGGTATTACCAGCAGTAACCTGGATTTTTGATCTGGGAGTGCAAGTTCAAGTCTGACCAAGAGTCCTGGAGAATTTAAATTCGGGTAATTAAATAAATCAGGAATTTAAAAAAATACAGTTAATGGTAATCATGTGCAATTCTAACAGCCTGTTATTAAAATCTTACCTGGTTCACTCATAACTTTTGAGCAGAGAGATTTTCTTTTCTAACTAAATCTCACTCCAGATGCACCAATGCAGTGGACTTTTTCCCCTCTGTCATGGCCTAGAAAGTTTATTTGATTTAAGGGTTGTAAAGTATGGACAATAAAAGTAAAACTGGCCTGTAACATCATTACCTTTGAAGGAATTAAAAAGAACATAAGAAATAGGAGCAGGAGTAGCCCATCCGACCCATCGAGCCTGCCCCGCCATTCAATAAGATCATGGCTGATCTGTCTGTAAACTCAGCTCCATCTACCTGCCTTTTCCCCATAACCCTTAATTCCCTTACTATGTAAAAACCTATCTAACTGTTTCTTAAATATATTTAGTGAGGAAGCCTCAACTGCTTCCCTGGGCAGAGAATTCCTCAGATTCACCACTCTCTGGGAATAAAACAGTTTCTCCTCATCTCCGTCCTAAATCTTCTCCCCTGAGTCTTGATGCAATGTCTCCTAGTTCCAGTCTCACCTACCAATGGAAACAACTTTCCTACTTCTATCTTATCTATCCCTTTCAAAATTTTGTATGTTTCTATAAGATCCCTCTCATTCTTCTGAACTCCAGATAGTATAGTCCCAGGTGACTCAATCTCTCCTCAGGTTAACCCCTTCATCCCTGGAATTCAAGGAGAATGTCAAACAGATCTTTTATTTCATTACTTTTGTTAGTTTTCTCATTATTTGAGTTTGATAATCTGTTGTAGATTATATCTTTTAACTTTTAAGGAACAGTGGTTCTACTTTATAAATTAGTCTGAAGTAAAAAGTTTGCTGCAAAGTACTACACAAATATTATTAGTCTTCTTATTTTGGTAATAATTTAAGATATGAACCTTGGTTGAAATAAATTATAATTATAAATTATTCCTGTTTCAGGCGAAAAGGAAAGCCCAGAAGAAAAAGCAGATATAAAATATTAGATGCAACAGATGATCATGAAAGTATGGAATTTAAGATTACTTCCAAGCCAGGTACTGGGATAAGAAAGAAGCGCTGAAGCTGTGACTTTTGAGGATTGCTGTGTAGTTTGTTTACCACCACCCCCATCTCTTTATGCCCTTTTATTACTTTTTATTCTCTGTGAAAGGAATGAAATGTCTTGTTCTGTCTTCCAAAAAGACATTCAATTTCAGGAAGGCACCTCATGGGAAATGTTTGCTCCTTTTCGTGTGATAGGACTGTTTTGCTCTTGGAAAATCTACAGAAGTTTATTGATGTCTGGACCTCTTGTTGACAAAATGCCATATTATGTGTTAATATACATCTTACTCTCCCCACTAGCCAATGCAATCTCAGAATCAATAATAATTGTAACTTATTTAGAGCACTTCTCAGACACACAATGTAGTTCAAAATGTTTTACAATGGGATAAAAATACTAATATGAAAATAAATAAAAATAAACATGAAAGTAAAAGACAAAAATGTATTAGTTAAAAGCAAGGTTCAATAAATAGGTTTTGATTTGGTGTTTAAAAGTGTCAGCTGGGCCTGCATCTCTTACAGTTTTAGGTAATTGAATTCCATAGTTTAGGAGTGTAGTTCAAAAAAAGCTGACCTGCCTATTATCTTTTGTGGGAGATTGTTTAAATTTAAGAAACTGGCAGAACAGGACTTGAGAGCTCAAGCAGGATTCTAAAACAAAAAGAATTCTGTGATGTACTCTGTTCTCAGACCATTAAGAGCTTTAAAAACAAGTAAGGGAACTTTAAATTGACTTTAAAAGAGCTAGTATGGTAGTAGCTGGTATGGGAGTGATATATTCTCATTATGGTTTTGGGTAAAAGTCTAGCAGCAGTGTTGAAGTTTGCCAATAGATTGCTTTGGAAGGCAGGTAAAATGGGCATTGCAATAATCTAGTCTATTCTATATAAAGGTATGAGATAATTTATTAGCATCATTACATGACAGGAGCAAGCGTGCCGTTGCAATATTTCTTAAGTGTAGAAATGCTGCTCTGGTCACTTTCTGTATGTGGGATTTAAAATTCAAATCTGAATCAAGGAAAACACCCAGGCTTGTGATTTTACAAAGGTGGGGCTGGGTGTGGGTGCAAGTTTCCAAGTTTATCAGGGAGTTTATCTCTTTTGGACTTGGGACCAACCAAAAGTATTTCAGTTTTATCTTCATTTAGTTTTAGGAAATTATTGCTCTTGCATTTGTTTGAGAAGATAGGGTGTTATCATTAACAGGCTCAACCGAGACAGACAATTTGTGCCATCAGCTTAACTGTGGAAATCAAGTTTATGCTGTCTAATGTCTCCTAAGGGGAGCATGTATAAGGAGAAAAATAGGGGAACAGGACAGCTTCCCTGAGCAACACCAAAAGGTACATCGTATCGCTTAGAAAATAGACAAATTTTTTTTTTCTGAGCTATATGAATGAAACCACAATTATGTGCACTACCAGAAAGGCCAACCCAGTTCTCAAGGCAATTCAGGAGAATGTCGTGACCAGTTGTGTTGAAGGCAGCACATGGATCTCGAAGAATTAGAGCTAGGACTCTGACATCAGCGCTGAGGCTAGAATTGCTGACAATTTTGATAAAGGCCATCTCCATGCTGTGGTTTGCTCTAAAACCTGACAGAAACTTCTCTAGAATATTGTTTACATTCAGAAAGTTGTTGAGTTGGTTGAAAATGACTTTCTCAAGAATCTTGCCCAGGAAGGGAAGATTTGATATAGGCCTGTAGTTAACTAGTACTGCACTATCAAAGATGTGAGATGCTAGCTAACTACCAAGAATCAATGTATGTGGGGTAGATCTCAATAGGGCTTGGATTCCATTGCACAGTTAACTTCTGTTCCTGGGCAAAGTTTAACTCAGTACTATCTTAATCAGGGAATCCCTTACAGAGATCAGACTGTAATTCATGGAATTACCAGTTTTCCACATGCAAATCAGGGAGCAAGTTCTGTGCACTGCAAATCTGGTACAAACATTATGCTGCCCATGCCTTGCTCATCCCACATACGCCCTATCAGTTTTCTAGTTCCCGTTTGGTGGTGTCATTTAGGAAGGCTCATCCTTGATGGGCTCAGGGAAGAGAGGCATAGTTGTTCAGTTTCCTTGCATCGGTTGTTTTGTATCTTCACTTCAATAACAGCTCAGACAGTGACAATTAAGTCCTTTAATGGGCACATTCTTAAAAAATGCAATATCAGGATATAGAATTTGAAATGTACAGCTCCTCAGTCCCTGTTGCTGTTTACAGACAGAATAAGAAATGAAAATTCACTTTGTGGAGGTGCTTAACTGAACTTAGGACCATTTTTAGTCTACCAGTTATGCAATTGTTCCTCCAAGATGACATTAAAACTTCCAACTTCAATAACACTTCCTTTTGAGGCTATCTACTATTGGTCAGTGATACCTTTTAAAATTACTGTAAGCTTTACAAATAAAAAAAATTAATATCACTTTGCAGCAGGGGTTCCCAATCTTTTTTATGCCGTAGACATAAACAAATGTGACATTATGAATAATCTGTCAACCTCAACTGTCTTATTGAGCTGGCTACCAGTACGAGCATTTCTGTACAACCTTTAGAACTTGTGTTACAACTGGTAAGTAATAGGATTATGTAGATGGACAAAACGAGCAGAGGGTTATAAAGGGAATAGTTCCTTTGATATGCTTAAATGGGGAGAGAATGTGTCTGGTAAGGTGGAATCTTGAGAAAGCTGGTGAAGATTGTGAAGGGCGATCCATTGATACAGAGGTTGCCAGGGTTGAAGGTGAAGACTAGGGGACCCTACCCTTGCTCTGTCCTGGAGAGGAGGGAATGAGAACATGGGAAATAGATGAGATGTAGGCAAGGTCTCTGACCAGTAAGTCAAAAGGAAAGCCACAGTTCAGGAAGCGAGAAGGCATTTCAGTGGTCCCCGTACAGAAGGCCTTATCATTGGATCGAATGTTACAGAATCAAGAACTCAGAGAATCGACTGGAGTCCTTGTAACGTGGGAGAAAGTGTCGATGAGGTTGCTATGGGAGTCTCTGCTTATGGAGATCTTTTGTTAACTGACCTCTGGTGGTGGAGACAAAGCTGTGGTGGTGCAGGCTAGTGGAGGGAAGAGTTGGGTTGGAGATGGACCATGTTATTGTGGGAATCTGAAGCAAAGGTAATGAACTGTTGGGGTCCTGTGCAAGTCCAGGAAACAGCACCAACATAGTCATCGAGCATTGGAAAAAGCACTGGGGTAGAGGCCCAAATAAGACGAAAAGTTCTTTCATATCCCACAAAATGTGAGTTTTCATAACTACACCCTTGATCAGCTGCAGTTAGTGCAAGCCATTCATTTGAGGTGAGGAGTTAGTCTCATCAAAGTCTGTATCAGACTGTAATAGATGATGATCTTTTTACTCACCAGATGCTCATAATATTAGAAATTATACTAGCAAGGAACTCAAGAGAAAAAAAATCCCGAAACACTTCACAGACTAGAACTAAAGTTGACATTGAACCAAAGAGCCAAGGCTATTTTAAGAGTGGTAGATGTTTGAGATAGGTAGATGGAACTTGAGGGGGCTCTACTACTTGGGACCAAGACAGTTGGCACCGTGGCCAGTAATGTTGGTGAAAGGAGGAAAGGGTGGAAAGTGGGCCAGAGCTGGAAGAAAACCGGGTTGTCAATGGGCTGTAGGGTTGAGTAGGTACTAAACTAATATGTGAATTATAAACTTGAACCCTTAGCAAATAAGGAGCCATTGGAAGTCAATAAATATGGGAGATGATGGTCATTGATGTCTATATTTTGGATGAGTTGAAGTTTATAGACGTTCTATAAACTGTGGGTTTATAGAAGTCTATATGCCCTCTGGTCTTAGAAATTGCTACCAAGGGAAATGGATATCTACTGGATATCTATGCCTTTCATAAATATATATTCATCTACCACTTCAGGAAAAACAGACCCAGCCCATCCAAATCACCCCTAATAACTCAAGCCCCCCAATATAGGCAATGTACTTGTGAAACATGTCATATGCCGCCTTCACTACCCTGTCAACCTGCTTTGCCACTTCCAAGAAACTGTACGTGCCCCAGCAACACTCTCCCTGCAAGTCCTGCCCTGATATAACTTCCCAAAATGCATCACTTCACTCTTGCCTAAATTAAACTGTATCTGCCATTCCCTTTCCCACTTTATCAAGATCCTGTTATTATCTTAGTCATCCTCGTCACTGTCCACTATATTACCAATTTTTTTTTTGTCATCTGCATTCCCTAGTCATGCCATCCACTTTGTTATTCAAATCTCTTAACATGTCCAACATACTAGAGTGGTCTCAGCATGGATCCCTGCGGCACGCCATAGTCCTCCAATCTGAAAAACAAAGCAAGCCTGCACCACTACCTCTGTCCCTTTCACCTCGCCAATTTTGTATCCGGTTAGCTATTTTACCGTGGGCCATGTGGTTAATTGGCTGGATGAGAAAATCATATACCTAGAAGTCCATGTAGGCAGTGTCTACCACTCTGTCCTCATCTATCCTCTTGGTAACCTCTTCAAAAGAAAATGTAAGTTTAGGAGACATGATTTTCCCCAAACAAAATATAATAGTGGCTTGCTCTAATCAGTCCTTTGTCTTTCCAAATACAAATACAGCCTGTCTCTCAGAATCCATTCCAATAACTTGCCACCATTGATGTAAGGCCCATGATTGTTATGATTTGTTTTCAAGCACCATGTCATAACAATCTAAGTATTTTATATGATTGAACTTGCTGTGTACTGTGGCTAGAATATCAATAAATGTGATTTATTATGGATAGTAACAAATTATTGTCATTTCATATATGTATAAGCATGGGTATAGAACTCAGTTGGTGGTGTAGTGGTATCCATACCGGGCTTCAATGTGAGTGGCCCCAGGTTCGAATCCAGCTGGCTCCTTGTACACTTCCCACTCGTGCTGGGTTGAGTGTCGAGCAAGCAACTCGACTTTGTAAAAAACAGACAAATGCTAAGGAAAGGCAAAGGTTGCCGACTGATGTGCCAGAAGGCACCGAGAGGAACAACCATGGGCATAGAACTACAAAAGATTTAAAGGGATTTATTTGTGTTGGCCAAACTGCAATTGACTTTATAAATTCTCATATAACTAGTTTAATATTAATGATCAGTTTTGAAATGAGTGTAATTGGTTATTAATTATCCTTGATGGGTTTTTGGACCAGGTTCAAAAACTTGGCTGAGATTCTCCTATTCTGTTACTTTTTAATGAGTATTACAATTTTGAATTCTTTAGATATGCTAAAGTGCAGTTATCCTAGTTCGGTTTAATCAGCAAAGTGCATTATCTTCGAAATGGAGTTACAGCTGGATAATAATTTGTAGCATTGATTTGAATATGCTGGTTGCAGCTTAAATTCAACTCTGCTATATTTGTAAAATTTATATTCTCCCTTACTCAATAAGTGGTGTTATCAAACTTGGCAGTTTCAGGGGTAAAAATTCCAACCAAGACAGGCTAATGTACCCACCGCCCCACTTGTGTTACAACATTGCTGATAAACGTTTCATTGTAGTTGGCAGGCTGAAAGTTCCAGCACAGAACACCAGCTTAATGATTTCGGAATCTGAACTTGACAGTGATGAAGCTTTCTTCACCTGGCCAGACAGAGAGAAAGGGAAATTACTCCAAAACCAGAATGGATCAATCCACAATGGCCAAGTAGTTCAGAAATGTAAGAAACAAAGAGAAGAAGCTCTATAACTGGAATCCACTTGTCAGACTTGTACAAACTATAGATCTAGGTAGAACCTTTCTCCCAGTACTTCACTGTTTCTGCTCAGTAAAATGAAGATTGATCTGAAGCAATAGTGACTGCTGCATGGAGAGAGAGAGAGAGTGTGTGGCGCACAGTCCCTGTGAAATCAGCGAGTTCAGTAGCCCACTTGTTGTACTGGTCTACAGAAGTTTAACAGAGCTGGTTTCTCACTTAAAGGCCAGAAGAAAAGACACAGGTGGGGTGCAAACTGGCCATAAAAAAGTTTTCTTTTGGTATGATTCCACCTGAAACATTTCATTAATTCCTGAAGCTGAAACGATAGGTGCAGACTGTCTGCACTATTGTGGTTTTGATGTCTTGTATCTCCAGTGAGACGCCCACTGGAAGTCAATTGTATTGCAAGCATGAAGGAAATCATGAAGAACCAAAAACCGTGGAGGAGAACACACTGGATGTCCTGTGAACTTCAATTATCACCTGAGATATGCATATGACCCTTTTCTTCAGGTCGCTGACTTTATAAATAACTGAAATCTGTGGAAAGCTAAATACTGTGATGGTAAACCTATCCTGTAGTACTGGATAATTCACAATGAACTTTCACCTGTCTCCTGTTGAAGAATTGCCATAGGCGAGCACAAAGAGGATTTGTTATTTTCTCCTATTTATGTTAACACCTCTGTAGAAAGTTGCACAACTGATAATGATCCAAGTCGTCTTCGCTTTATAAAAATAATTCTCACTGCTTAAACTTTTTTTTGTGAATATTGGGAATGTGTTGTTTTCAAAACCTCTTATTCGTGAAATATTAACAGGGTGATTTTTTTTTAATTGATTCATTGATGGAAAGGAAATGCTTTGTAATGTTACTCCATTTGAATGTAAGTCAATATTTGCTGCTGGCTTGTTTTACTTTTTACAACAAAGTCTTCCTTTCAGTACACTGGCACCAGAGCACATCTTGACACTGGTGAAAAATCCAATTGGTAATTACTTGATATCATATAGATAAATAATGTAATAAAGTGTTAACTCCCCAGATATAGTGCCTACCAGTAACTGAGATAACCCGTTTAATTCTTTTTGAAATGTACCTTTTGTATACCAGCAAACTGCTGTGCTGCCGATAATGAAGTACATGTTTTAAACTATGTTCCTTAAATTAAAACGGCAAAAAATGTGGCCAATATAGCATCTGAATGTCTTCTATATAATGTTCAATGTGAATTCATCAAAAAATGTTTTGTTGATCTAATCTGTTGGAACAGGACCACTATGTTAGATGGGGACTGTGTCTCACTAAGTTTTGTGTTATTGATATGTTGCTCTGCTGACACTTCAATGATTTAAAAATAAAATATGCTGGATAATTTAATGCTGAGCAGGTCAGATTGCATCAGGTTGCTGACCTAGAGGGCTGAGGAGAACTCAGTGAATAAAAACGTCAACTGTCTTTCTCTCCATTGATGCTGCCTGACCTGCTGAGAGTTTCCAGCATATTTAATTTGAATTTAACTAAGAAACTTGTTGGAACCATCACTGCTCTGCAGTCAGGTGAAATGTGAGCTCCAAAAGCATGATACCAATGATGTAAATTGGATTGTTTATGGTGATACGAGTAACGTACTTTATGGAAAATGCCAGCCAAACCAAATATGAATTGTTATGTTTGAAATGGAGCCAAATTTGGCAAATTTACAGATTTTTATTTTAGTGCTTGTAATCTGAGCCTCATAATCTTTAAAACATGTTATAGGTCACAACTGATTTAATGAGTAAGTAACTTTGTGTTTCAAGGTACGTTTATTTTCAGGTATGTATACATTGTACAATCTTGAGTCAGCCACAAAACAAGAGACCCAAAGGAATACCGACAAGCACTCAATATGCAGAGGGAGGGAAAGAAAACAAATCGTGCAAACAATAAAAGTAAGCAAATAGCATTTAGAACAAAAGTGAGTCCTCAGACACGAAGCCTGGAGCAGGCCCATGGCCTCGGCCTGAGTTCAGCACATCGCTAAGTAAATGTTGCGGAGCCCCCACACACTAAGCCCGGAGCATTCAGAGCTTCCAAAAAGACTCCCTGGTGGTGATGTGTGCTGGAAGAACCACGATAGTTTGCTCAGTTGTTCTTGGGTTGCAAAGAGGAAAATTATTCACATAGCCCTTAATGAGCGTACTAGGGACAAGTTTAAGTTTAGTCATGATGCCTTGTATCTAATAACAAAAAGAAACTGCAAAAGTCAAGTAGTGGCAAAAAATGCAGTAGAGAATGCACATTTCAACATGGTTCAGAAACACTAGCTGGTATTGCATATTCAAAAGCAATAGAAAGGGAGAAATTCAATATTTTATTCATCAAAAACCTTTGTGTATCACATGTTAAGTGTGTAGATTGAAGAAGGCCCAGAAGCTCCTATCAAGAAGGATCTTAAATGTGAGTTGAGATTTACTGAAAACTTTTCAAGTGCAGTTGTTTGTACTGTGGAGAGTTGTGACAGTGTGGTAACGTCCTATAAGCATCAAGATACATGACCATTTTTTTCTTAATATGTGTAGGCCAAGAGAAGTTTTTATACATTGCAAGAACAATAACACCCATGGATATTTTATCCACCTCAAGATATCAGATAAAGAAAAGATTATTTGTCTGATTTATTTGTCATATCTACATTGAAACTTCGAACCATACAGTGAAGTATGTCATTTGCATCAAATCAGCAAGAATTACGCTGGGGGGAAGCTTGCTAGTATCACCACGCTTCCAGCACCAACATAGCATGCCTACAACTCTCTAACCCTAACCGTACATCTTTGGAATGGGGGAGGAAACTGGAGCACCTGAAGGAAGCGGAGAACGTACAACTACCTTACAAACAGCAGCAGGAATTGAAACACGATCAGTAATCACTGGTGCTGTAGAGTGGTTGTGCTAAGCAATACCTAGCCTGCCACCCCGAATTATTCGGTAGTTGACTTTTCCAAGCTTCTGTTTTAGAAAGGGGTTTATTGTCATTCAATCAAGTTTTGCAGAATAACTATCCAGTGATACCATTTTGAATGTGATATCAGAGGAGGAAGAAATTTCTAAGCTTGATCCATATAAGTATGATTTACCAGCTTGGTTGATTATGTGGGAGCTCACAGTTACTTTTATCCATGTTCTGCAGCTTTCCTCGGTGGGATTGGTAGGGAAGGAACAGATGTTTGTATTCTTTTGCAGCTTGGCATTGTCTCAATGCCTTTCATTCGTTCAGGCCACAAAGTAAAAACTATCTTCAACCCATATATCCTGTGACTGCCAAATGGTAGATAAAAGGGGCAAGTTGATTTGGGATCATTTCAGGGCACCTGAGGGGTAAATTTTTCCCATACAGAGGGTGGTGGGCATATGGAATGAGCTGCCAAAAGTGGTAAAGGCAGGTACAATGCCAAATTGTTAAAAGACATTCAGGCAGGTACATGGATAGGAAAGATTCAGTGGGAAATGGGACGAGCTCAGGATGGAAACCTGGTCGACAGGGATGAACTTGACCAAATGGCCTATTTCCATGATGTATTGCACTGTGACTGAGTAATTTTATGTAGAACACTTAATTCTGATTACTTCCTTAGCTGTATATGGCCCAACTCATTATGACAAGAAACAATAGATTTTCCCTTGTATTTTTTGATAACTTATTTTTGTCAATGTTTCTTGTGGAGATGCTGAGTCCATCCTAGATAGCTGTGTTATATTTTCCACGGAACTTTATCTCTGCCAGTTTAATTTTATTGATAGTGTTTGCGATTTTCTTAAATATGAACATGTATTAATTCTATATTGTATCTAGGTAACAGTACCCCACTTAAATTTTGATACATTGTTCAAAAACTTACAAAGTATAGATTGTAATGTTTGTGTAGTGTTAAAACTCATTGAAAGGCCCATGTTGATAAACTGGTTAATAGAAACCTTGCGATTGTTATAGAACCATAAATTTTAAAATGCTACTAATCTGGAAGAAATCATAAGACTAGATCAAGGGTTCCCAACCTGGAATCCACAGATCCCTCAGTTACTGGTAAGGCTCTGTGGTGTTATTTTTTAAATGGTTGGGAGCCCCTGGTCTAAAATATCTAGATTGAATTTAAATGAAACAGCATACATTTACAGAGAGAGCCACAACTAAATATTACATGGGCTCTTGAAATTTATTGAAAGACAAATTACTGTATAAATTCTTTCTAATGGAATATTCTTTTGATACCCAATAAATTTCTACTCCAGTGTATTTCTGGACAACAAGCTTGTTACATACAAGAAAACTTAAAATTGCTTAATACAAGATGTCTTAAGTTTTATTATCTTTTCTGCCATTTTTAAATGTTAAAAATTGGCAATGATGATTTGAAAATCATGTAAATGGGCAAAAGCAAGTAAACAGAATGTCATATCAGATCAAAACTTAGTGTTGGAAGTTGGTATACAATTTGACTTTGACATGTAAAATGAATTCTGCATCCACAGGAACAGCTATGTTCAATCTGCCTCGGAATTTTTATATGTGGCCTGTCTGGCATCTTCTTGTGGCTATTGGGCTCACTCAAATTTACAACTTACAAATGTAAAACTTGTTTCAAATGTATTAATTCATACCTCCCACTGAATTATTTTTACTATGCCTGTGCATTATGAACTGGATAAAATCTGGTATGAATTACTTTTTGAAAAATCACCTTATTTGCAAATAAATGAGCCATTCAATCTTCAGTATGTTTATGTAATAATGTTTTATCCTCAACCACCTGTCAGACTTGTGATCTAAGTTAATAATGTACAGCAAGTGTATAGTCATCTCACTGTTACAATTTTGAATACTTAGTATTTTAATTTTGTTCCATTCAAGATGTGAATCTATGGTATTTGACATTTTGGTTTAATTTTTTGCTTACTATGACAAAATTAAAAATGATACAATATTTTATCAAACTGAACTTGGTTGCAGAAGGTTTTTAATATCTTCTAAGGTGGCTTCTCAGGATTGAGAATGACTTGCTTCCTCTCTACAACACACACAAAATGCTGGTGGAACACAGCAGGCCAGGCAGCATCAATAAGGAAAAGCACTGTCAACGTTTCGGGCCGAGACCCTTCGTCAGGACGTCCTGACAAAGGGTCTCGCCCTGAAACGTCAACAATGCCTCTCCTCATAGATGCTGCCTGGCCTGCTGTGTTCCACCAGCATTTTGTGTGTGTTGTTTGAATTTCCAGCATCTGCAGATTTCCTCGTGTTTGCTTCCTCTCTAGTTCTGTGGGTTTTGATATGACTGATGAGGCCCATAAGTTCTGTCACATATGGGGCAGGAGGCTGATTCTTTGTGAGGCAGTGCCTCCTTCCTGTTTACTTTTCTTCTAATACATGGACGTGCTTCTCCTCTTTGCACAGCCAGGAATCCCAGGAGTCAGAGAGGTTGTACAGTTTTAAAGAGACGATTTAAAAAAAAATCCTGAATCTTTTCCTCTACCCTTCCTGTGCTTGAACAAGGAATAGTCGGAGTCATGAGTCATAGGAGCAATGTATTGAGTGTGTTTCCTCTGGGTGCTCTGGATTCCTCCCACTGGACTGGACGTTGAGTGATGTGACAAGTCGCAGCAATTCTGCACAACAATTATTTGTTACCATTGCTGTCAAATTAGACCTTGGCAATGCAACTAACTGATGTACAGAGCAGAGCAGCTGATAGGACGAACACTGCCTGATATAAAGAGAGGACACAACTTGGAGGTTGATGACTGATTGTGGAAATTTAAATTTGGACAGCATTGCTGAATGAAATCTCTTGGAGAGTGCTGTGAATGAAGCTCTGCAATATTGGTTAACCTCGTTGCTACCAGACATGAAACATTTGAAGACACAAGCAACTGCTGACACTAGAATCCAGAGCAAGAAGCAATCTGCTGGAGGAAAATTGGTGGGTTGAGACACATCTGTGGAGGGAAAGGAATTCCTGACTCTTCAGGTCAAAATCTTGCGTCAGAGCTGCCGGCTCCTGCCAGTTTCCTCAGCCAGAATTTTGCTCTTAAATCTTATGGAGGGTTTTCCTTGGGCTGTGCAAAGTTAGCAAAAGGTCTTTTAAAGATGGACACCAGACAGAAGAGGGGAATAAGGATTCCTTTAGGAGACCTCTTCCACAAAGTCTGGGAAAGAAAGGCTAGTCAGAATCTGGACTGGGTTTAATATCACCAGCACATGTTGCAGAATTTGTTAACTCTGTGGCAGCAGTACAATGCAATACATAATTTTAAAATGAATTTCAATAAATACATTAGTTAAATAAGTAGTGCAAAAATAGAAATTAAATAAGTAGTGAGTGTTAATGGGTTCAATGTCCATTTAGAAATCTGATGGCAGAGGGAAAGAAGCTGTTCCTGAATCGCTGAGTGTGTGCCTTCAGGCTCCTGTACCTCCCTCCTGACGGCAACAATGAGAAGAGGGCATGTCCTGGGTGATGAGGGTCCTTAATGATGGACACTACCTATTTGAGGCAATGCTTTTTGAAGATGTCCTGGATACTACGGAGGCTAGTACTGACTAAGTTTACACCCCTTGGCAGCTTACTTCCCCCCTACCAGATGATGATGCAGCCAGTTAGAATGCTGTCCACGGTACATCTGTATAAAATTTGCGAGTCTTTTAGGTGGCATGCCAAATCTCTTAAAACTTTTGCTTTCAGGTAGGAAGCAGAGGGTCTTAGTTGAAGGTGGTTTCTAAGAATGGAGCCTAGTGAATAGTGAGTAAGTAGTGGTGTGTAGCAGGTGTCATTGCTGGGACCCTTCTAATTCATTACTTGCTGTATATAAAGGGTTTGAATGAGAGTATGCAAGGCTTAATCACTGAATGTGCAGACAACACAAAGCGAGGTGTAGTTGATGGGGTGAAGAATGTCATCGGAGATTTATATGGAGGTCATAATAAGTTAGGGGAAAGGGCTGAGAAGTGGCCAATGTGAGATGATACATGTTGGAAAGTCAAACCAAAGTAGAACTTATTCTAATGATTGCTAGGATACTAGGGAATGTAATGGAGCAGAGATACATAGGTGTGCGTGTATAGTTAGTTGAAAGCAGCATCATAGGTAGACAGGTGCAGAAGGCATTTAGTACATTGACCTTCATCGGTCAGGACATTGAGTATTGGATCTGGGGCATTACGTTGCAGTTGTATAAGTCATTGATGAGGCCACATTTGGAGTAATATATACAGGTTTAATAACCAAGTTGTAGGAAAGATGTAGTTAAACTGGAAAGAGTGCAGAAAAGATTTTTGAGGATTTAGCCAGAACTTGAGATCCTGAGTTATAGGGAGGGGTTGGCCGGGCTAGGTCTGCATTCTTAGAACGTTAGGAGATGGTTAACAGCCTTTTCCTCGGAGTAAGAGAGTTCAAAACTAGGGTGAGAGGCGAAAGGTTTAAAAGGGAACTTGCAGTCAACTTTTTCCACACAGACTGAAATGATACCTGGAATGAATAGCCACCAGAAGTGGTTGAGGGAGGTGCAATAGTATCATTTAAGAAGCATTTGGATAGGGACAAACAGGTGAGGGGCATTAGGGAATATGGACCCAAATGCAGGAAATTGAGACTGGCTGAGTGAACAAAGTGGTCAGCATGGACTGGTTGAGCCAAAGGACCTTTGGTCATTGCTCTATGTCTTCCATCTATTCAGCACCTTTGTACCATGTCCAGCTCCCTCACAACCTTATATTTCTGTAACACCAGTTCTCTTTCATTTGAAGTCCGGTGAGAGGTGATTGACGAAAGCAAGGGAATAGATGTTATCTAAATGGACTTCAGTCAGGCTTTTGACAAGATCCCACAGAGGAGGTTGGTCCCACAAAGGTAGGTAGATGGATGTTTCCATAACTAGAAATTTGTTACTACAGGATCTGTGCTAGTGGATCATTCTTAATTAGTAATGGAGCCAAAAATTACGGGGATAAGGCAGGAGAATGGGGTTGAGAGGCATTGGTAAATCGGCCATGATGAAATGGCAGAGCAGACTCGATGGGCTGAATGGCCTAATTCTGCTGCTATGTCTTATGGTCTTTTAAAGGCCATGCCCATTGTAATGAAAGCCTACATTCTATTTGCCTTCCTAATAACTAACTGCATCTGTATGCTGCTTTACTGTGTTTCATAGATGAGAAACTTCAACAGAAACCTTTGGTCTTCTACCATTCCAAAATTATGTTATTTCTATTGTTTCTGCCAAGTGAACAGCTCATATTTCACCACATTATAAATCACTTGTCAAACTTCTGGCTGTTTGTCTAACTTATCCACATCTCTTTTGACACTCTGATTTATTCTCATAATTTGATGCCTTCTCCCCTTTCATATCATCAGCAAAATTCAGAAAAATACACCCAACCCCTTCATCTACTGCATAAATGCAGTTTGTAACTATTTGAAAGATATCCATTCATCGGACCTCTTCTACTGTTTGATCAATCATCTTCCATGCTAATAATAATCACAGAAGTGCAGTGAGACATGTGAAGTAATCTGTACTAGCACCTTATCAGATACATCCAGGTATACCTCATCTACCAGTTCCCTTTTATCGATCCAGCTTGCTTTGCACTCAACTCTCAATAAATCTGTCCAACACTGTTTCCAATTTTGTGTGCTTACCGTTGTAAACCAGTGCTTTACACATCCGCAGTACACATAAAAAGCTGGAGGAACTCGGCATCTATGCAAAAGAGTAAACGGTCAGCGTTCCGGGCTGAGCCCCTTCATCAGGACTGGGAAAAAGAGATGACGGTTCAGTGTAAGACTCAGAATAAGGTTCTTACTCGGACTTCTCCTCTCTTTTTCCAGTCCTGGTGAAGGTTCGCAGACCGAAATGTTTTTTTCCGTAGGAGCTGCCTGGCCTGCTGAGCTCCCCCAGCATTTTGTAAGTATTACTTTGATTTCCAGCATCTGCAGACTTTCTCTTGTCTTATACACCTGTGACGTGATTCAATAGGAATTGAACCTAAGAGTTGGACATCCTGTTGCATTAGATAGATAGGTACTTCTCTGATCCCAAAGGAAATTACCGTGTCACAGTAGTATTACAACTGCACACATATAAATATTAGAAGAGAAGTAGAAAGAATAAGAAAAAGTTACCACAAATAGTCTAACAAGATGGGGCTCACTTCCCAGGCGGCAGGTTGACTCGTTATAGAGCCTAGTGGCTGAGGGTAAGAATGACCTTGTTTAGTGCTCTTTGGCGCAGCGCATTTGTCTTAGTGTATAATTAAAAGTGCTCCTCTGTTCAGCCAATTTGGCATCCAGAGGGTGAGAAACATTGTCCAGAATTGCCAGGATTTTCCGTAGGGTCCTTTGTTCTACCACAGCCTCCAGTGTGTCCAATTTGACTCCTATAACAGAGATAGACTTTCTAATCAGTTTATTGAGCGTGTTGGCATCACTGGTGTTGATGCCATTGTGCCAGCATAGAAGATTGTACTAATGACAACAGACTGGTAGAACAATGAAAGGAGAGGCCTGCATACTCCAAAGGACCTCGGTCTCCTCGGGAAGTAGAGGTGACTCTGGCCCTTGTTGTACACAGCCTCTGTGCTGGTGCTCCACTCAGGTGCACCCCTCGGTACTTGTAGATCCTCAGCACATCCATATCCTCACCATCAATAGTAACAGGGAGTCGAGTATCACTGTGTACAGGTTCCCTCTCTTAAAACTTTCTCTGTTGGATTGCATTATGATTTTTAAAACAAGATTCATTTTAATTATCATTTAAACAATTAGAACCGTTTCTGCAATTCTGAGGTGGAGAAGAGAATTTATTTTATTTATTGAGATAAAGCATGGAGTAGGCCCTTCCAGCCCTCTGAGCCACACTGCCCAACAAGCCCCGATATAACCCTAGCCATTTACAATGACCAATACCAGCCAGTATGTCTTCGGGCTGTGGGAGGAAATGGGCACCCAGAGGAAACTCGCGCGGTCAGGGGAGAAGACTAGAACTCCTTACGAGCAGCAGCAGGAATGGAGCCCGGGTCCTCTGAACTGTAAAGCTTTGTGCTAACCACTACACAGCCATGCCACCCCATGGTGATTATCATTGTGATATCAGGTGCAGTTGATCTACTGATGCAATTTATATTGCTACATTGTGCATGCATGAGGACCTGGTTACCGTGCAAACTCTACAGCAGTAATGCATCGTGAAAGATTTATGTAGAAAGGTGTTCTTTAATGTCCCTATTTTGTGCCTTCTCAAAGAAGGGAAAGTTATGGCTTTACACCATTTCTAGGCGGCTAACAAGTTGATTTTTTTATATATATTGGCTCTCATCTATGGGGGAATGAAAAAAGCAGACATAGTCTGCTGTTAAATTTTAAATCAATTTCTACATTAGAAAGTTAAGTCATTTATGCAAATTGCATATTAAATCCTGTAAATAAAAACTGAGTTTTTAAATAATTTGAATTAATAGGGTTCAACCATCTGATCAAATCCTTATTTACAACAGCTATAATGCATATTTTCTCTTCAGAATGTAATTAGCTTGTTTTCATGGTCAGTTTCTGAACGAGACTGATAACAAGTAATTGCATTCATTTGGTTTATACTCCTGAATGATATCTCGAAGAAGGAGTGGTCCCTGAACTTTGGGTCTGTTATCAGAAAAGAACTTTAAACACAGGCCAGGATTGAGCTGATTGATCACCGAGTTCGAAGCTCATAGAATTGTAATCAGTGTAACTGAAGTTGTGCAGAGCCGCAGATATTCAGCCAATCAATGACTATGTGATGAAATTTAACTTTTCCATTCCCAACTACTCTAATTACTTGAGCGTAGCTATTGACTGTGAATGTGTTCTTTTAATAGATATGAAGATTGTGCAAAGTCAGTTAAAAGGGCCTATGTTGTGGGTTAAAGAATAATTTCTGTATACTAGAAAAGTAAGCGTTACAAATTGCCAAGCACTCTTGTTAATACAGCTGTTCTAATGTTTACTTAATTGGGGTGAGCAATCTAATGAAAATATATTTTGCTCTTAGGATGCATTATCTATAATTAAAAAGGACTTTAATTGATTTTAATAATCCTTCTGATGATCCTTTAGAGTTTTTCAGTGTCATCTATTTTACCTACTCTACTAGGGCACATCAAGTATTGTTTGCTTGACACAATTACCTTGAAAAATGTCCTTGGTCGTTGTAAAAGTCTGTTGAAATATGATTGCAAAAATAATCTGACTTTCCTTGATACAATTGTCTCAATAGCTCGTCTGTGTCATTTTTCTGATTACTATTCTCCATTATTACCTCATCATCGTTGTGTGCTGTGTTATGTGATGTGGGCGATCATGGTCGATGCCCATGATTGTTGACAAATTTAAGTGGTTTGCCATTGCCTTCTTCTGGACAGTGTCTTTTCAAGACAGGTGACCCCAGCCATTATCAATACTCCTCAGAGCATAACCAGCACTTCAGATGGGCACCAGTTTCTAATATGGCCATCCACCACCTGCTCCCTGGGCTCCATGGGATTTGGTTGGGGGGCTAAGCAGCTGCTACACCTTGCCTACAGGTGACTTTCAGGCGAGCAGAGGGAATGAGCGCCTAACACCTCCTTTGGTAGAGATGTATCTCCACCCTGCTACGCAGCATTATTACGTAGGTACTCTAAAAGAGAAATTCGGAATATGTGTCACCATTTTTTTTTATAAGGACAATAAAGCAAATCAGCATCAGCAAAGATGACAAAGTCTGAAATGTCGTCACGTCAATAGCTGCTGCTACTGAGCTCGGGTGAATGAGGATGATCAAGTAAAGGTGATCATTGGGCAACTCGGTAACAGTGGTATACACGACGTGATTACAGCTCGGCGTCGGAATTTTCCTCTGTAAGCAAATTTGGACGTTGCTTCCCATGTGCCCGCAAGTGTCTTCCAGTTGGTCCGTTCTCCTCCTCCAGTCCAAAGACTTACCGGTTAGGAGGTCAATTGGTCATTGTAAATTGTCTCATGACATGGCTGGGGTTGAATCAGTGGGTTGCTGGCTGGCACAGCTCAAAGGGGCAGAAGGGCCTGTTCCACGCTGTTCCTCTTAAAAAAGAAGTCCATAAATGAGAGAATCAGTTTTGGTGTGGTGTATTCATGCTGAGTGGAGTCTCAGATTTTAGTTATCAAACAAGCAGACTGCCAGATTATGAATATTTTCCACTATGTCCTACCAGTTAATAATACTTGGTTAAGGCTGGTAAAATGAAAAACAAGTGTTATCAGTAAATTGCTCGATGTTGGTTTAACAAAAGCACTTGTACTAGAATCAACTACCGAAGTTTATAACGAGAGATATAATTTACATTACCCGGCAGCTTCCTAGTGACCTGAACTTTCCAGAAACTATTGTTCCCTGTGCCTGTTCATGGTGTGGAGATGTCACCAGCTCAGTCGGCCTTTATCGGCCATCCTTAATTCTCTTCATTTCAAAGAGCAGTCCAGAGTCAGCCGATTGGTGGGTTTGGAATCCAACTAATCCAAGTAAGGAAGACAGTAAAAATAAATAAACAAAGCAAGGATTTTATTTTATTAATCTATCAAATGTTTATGATTGATTACCGCATTTTGTTTATTACAGATTCAATTATAGCAGCAATCTTCCACAAGCTCTGGTCTGGTATTGTCTCCAGTTGTGCTAAGCTACTCCAGTCATTTAACAGGGGAACCTGTAGAGTTTTTTGCAGCGTATACGGGTAATAAGCCATCTATCAGATTGTCATTCACTCCTCACTGCTGCTTGTTCAGTAATTTGTGCAACTGAACTGCAGGGGGCGTGCTTCTATCGAAAATTACTTTCTTTGTCCTTGGATGATCGTAGTTTCTGTCTGCTGAATGCAACTGAAAGTGGCCCTGAGAAGAAATTAACCGCCAAAGATAAAGTCTTTCTGCATACACTAAGTAATTTTAACTCTTCCAGTGTGGAAGACCCTGTTCTGACCCATTTTCTCTGTAGTTATTGTCCAAATGTATTTCTGAGAAATTCTAACAGTTTTGCCCGAATCACAATAGCTGCAGTATTTAAATCACAGCACAGTACCTTTTCCAAAGCAATAGAAAGCAAGTAAATGTATGCTGTGTCTGATATCTTGCCTGCACTATTAACTAACTTTGTATTTTATGATCAACTATGTAGTTACTATATTTATTACAAAATAGGTTATTGAATAATAGTTGAATAATAATTGAATATTCGAAGATCATCAAGGACCCTCATGATTTGGGACATAACTTTTTCTTGTTACATCATCAGGGAGGAGGTAGTGGAGTCTGAAGACCCACACTGAATGTCTTAGGAGCAATTTTCCCCCCCCCCCCCACCATCAGATTTCAAAATCCTTGAACACTACCTCAATATTGCTTTTCCATTGCACTATTTATTTTGCAATTATAGTAATTTTGTGTATTTTCACTGCTGTAAATTTTGCATCATATAAGACGGTGATAAAAAAATTGATTCTGATACTTCCATGTAACATTACATTTTATAAGCCTGCATTATGATTCTATTAATTTAACCATAAAATATTTTGGAATATTAGACTCATTTCAATAATGATGCAGATACTTTGTGAAATGTCTCATTTCTTACATCCACTTGGAGCCACCAGTTGCTTGTATAATATTGGATTCTATCTCACTCTCAGAATCAAGGGGTATGCCCTCTGCAGCCACTTTCAATCCTGTGCACTGGACAGTGCCTTCTCTCTCCAAAACATCGACTGTTTATTTCCCTCCATAGATGCTGCCTGACCGGCTGAGTACCTCCGGAACTTTGTTTTGCATTGCTCAAGGTTTCCAGCATTTGCAGAATCTCTTCTGTTTATAAAATGTGAATTAATACATTTTGGTAGGTAGGACTTAAAGGAAGAACAGAACACGAAAGACAGGATTCGTAGTAGTGTTGAGGAACAGAAGGATCTTGGGAGCTTTATGTTCCTATATCCTCTAAAGCTGTCACACAAGTTGATAGGGTGGTTAAGAAGGCATACGATGTGTTTGCCTTTATTAGGTGGGGTATTGAAACAAGAGCCATGAGGCAATATTGCAGCTATATAGATAGATAGATACTTTATTGATCCCAAAGGAAATTATAATGTCACGGTTGCATTACATGTGCACAGATATACAAATATTAGAAGAGAAATAAGAAAGAATGAAAATAAACAAGTTACCCCAAACAGACCAACAGGAGGAGGTTATCACTTCCCCGGCCATAGGTTGACTCACTTTAGAGCCTAATGGCCGAGGGTAGGAATGACCTCGTACAGCGCTCTTTGGAGCAGCGCGGTTGTCTTTGTCTATTATTAAAAGTGCTCCTCTGTTCAGCCAACTTGGCACGCAGAGGGTGAGAAACATCGTTCAGAATTGTTCAGGAGTTTCCGTAGGGTCCTTTGTTCTACTGCAGCCTCTAGTGGAATATCTTGTTCAGGTCTGGTCACCTCATTATAGGAAGGATATGGAAGCTTTAGAGAGGGTACAGAGAAGACTTACCAGGAGGCTGTCTTATCAGGAGAGACTGAGGAAGATAGGGGTTTTCTTTTTGGAGAGGAGCAGGATGAAGGGTGACTTGATAATGGCACATAAGATGATAACAAGTATAGATGGAGTGGACAGCCAGTACGGAGGCAATAACTAATAGGAGAGGGTGTAATTTTAAGGTGAGTGGTGGAGCGTATAGGGGGACTGTCAAAGTGCATGGAACACACTACCAGGAATGGTGGTAGAGGCAACACATTAGGAAGAGTCCCTTAGGCACATGGATGAAAGAAAAATGGAGGGCCATGTGGGAGGGAAGGATTAGATTTACTGTATCGTGAAGTAGGTTAAGAGATTGGTAAAACATCCTGGGACAATGGGCCTGTACTGCGCTGTAACGTTCTAGGTTCATGTAGGGTTCGAGATTACCAGTCTAGAACATCACAAATCTAGCCTCAGCAGCCTGTGCCTCTCCTGGGCTTCTGGTTTGGGAACAGTTGGAATGCTTTCTAATGCACACACACTCATGCATGCAAATTATCACCATCTCAGATAAAACTATCATCCACAGTTTCCTCAGACTCCTTCATACCCACATTAATGCCCTCTTGCTTTCAGAGTTCCTGCCCCCCCCTACAAATTTACATTTACCACAACTCTGCTCTCCCTCTCTATTCCAGTAAATCCTCTTTAGCTTCTCCCTTCATCTCGTTTTGTTGCCCTCCAAAAAAGCAGGGTGACTACAGGATCACTGTTTTGAGGAAGCACCAAACTCAACCCATTCCTGAAATGCAACCAGCCAGTCCTTTTGGCTTGCTCTGTGTTCCCTTCCTGATCTGACTGCCTTTGGCACTCCCATCTCCCTTCACGCAGACGTAACCTGACACGGGACTTACACTGCAGGCTCGAGGAAGCCTCACTGTCTACAGGTACCCCTGCATGTCGCACATTACCCTCTGACATGGAGATAGATAACCAATCCTCCTTCATGGCTGGATCCAAATTTTAGAACTCATTACCCAACAGAACTGCAAGAGCTCTTTCTCCAGAAGGATTTTTAGTATTTTTTATTTGCAAGGAGAGTTGTGGGTGGACAATGAACACCAGTAAACATCCTTTATAAAAGCAGAAACTACTACATTTGAAACCATCCTCAAAATTTGTCCTTGACTGTGCTTCAATCAACTTCTACAACTCTTGCTTAATATTCTTGGTTTTTTGGGACCCTCATGGAATAAAGTATGGGGAAAACAGCTGAGGTAGCTGGATCAGCAATGGACATAATGAGAAGGTAGTTGGGGGAGGGTGGGTGAGGGAGAGGCAAATAACCTTCACCCACTTCTGTTTATTTAAACTGTACAAGTCAATATTTTTGCAATGGGCTGATTTTTGTTTTTGCTCCATTGAGAAGCTTTGCCAACAAATGCAATAGGCACACCCATGCTGTTCTGACTTTAGCTTTTTCTAATGTCCTAGTGTAGATTACTTTTCTTCTTCTGTTTCTCTTTTTCACTTTATGTTCCTTGTTCCCCTGTGACTTTATTCTCTTAGTATTGATTCTGAAGCCTTCAAACATTCTGCTTCCTGTGTATTCATTTTGATTGTCAAAATTTTATTTGTACGTGTTCTTTCCATAATTTTCTTCGAGGCAACAACCCAAAAGAGAACCATAACGAAGAGATAAAGACTGGCCCTGGAACCAATGATGTATCAGGAACAGAGAAGAAAAGGTGCAGAGTTGCCAATTGGTAGGAGCTTAAAAGGAATGTAATGAGATAGAAGTTGCGGTTTTTAACATGCTATTTACTGTTCGAGCAATTACTTTGCAGAAGAATAAAATGGAAGTCCAGCTTTGAAAGGAAACTTAAGAGCAGAAGAGAAGTATGCAATCTCCCTGAAATCTTTTCAATAGAATGAGGAAAGGACATAGAATCTGTTTCTTAAGATTAAATCAAGAAGGAACACATCCAATACAAGACTTCAGGCACTGTGGATTGAGCGACAACATATTATTCTGTGCTTTGGAACTGCATTTGTATCCAGCCTTGGATGTAAAGAAGAATGTGGAGTTTTTTTTATTAAGATTCTGTAACATATAATCCAGTCTGGTCTGTTATTTAGGAGTTGTCATTAAGAACTGAAAAGATGAAAAATTTAGCATGAGTTTTAGTTTTTAATAAGAGTAGACTATTGTGGTAATTTCTCATGACAAGATTTGACTGCAGAGAAATTAACATTTGAATAATGTTTTATAGGTTTGAATGAATTAGAATTAGCCATTTCTGACTGAAGCATCAATATATGATGGATATCTTTCAACTCTAATCTCCTCATTCAGAATGTATTGTTCTCCAGCCCTTCACGACTGGTTTAATCACACCAGTTCTCTACTATAAATACAAACATTTGTATATTAAATATTAATTTAATATATTAATAACAAACCTCTCTGCATTTTGTTCAGATTCCATGTATGCTACAAAGAAATGAAGAGCTTTTCTATTACCACCATAGTTTATTTATTAAACATATCAAAAAATTAAGGCTTGATATTAAATAGGAAACATCCTGGAATATCCTGTGGAAAATATAAAGGATTATATAAGTGCTAATTTCTCCCCCAAATCAGCTCCTTCCATGAAAAATGATTACTGATGTAACTTTTTACTCTCGTTGACATAAATGCTCTCAATTCTATCCTCGTTTCTACTTTTTTTTTTGCAGAATCTTCCATCAGGAATAAAATATAACCTAGCATCTATTTTCTTAGACAACTAGTGTTGGCACCTCTTAACCACTTTTTAAAGCAACAAAAGCCAAACTTGAGGAGCAAGTAGCTCATACTACTGACGTATGCATCTCCCGTATAAGCAGCTCACATGATTTCAGCTGCCAAAGTCAGGAATTCATTAACCTTCCAACACTTTGGCCCTGGTGGGGACATGTGTTGATCTGCAAGACACCATCTCTTTTTAAAATTACCTTGACACAAACAAATGTTGTTTACTCATGGAGATTTTATAAGGACAAAATTTGAGGAAATGTTTATTAATTTATTATTTAGAAATATAATGTAGAACAAGTCATTCCAGCACAATGAGCCAGCTACCCAGCAACCCACCTATTTAACCTGAGCCTAATCATAGGACAATTTACAATGACCGATTAACCGACTAACCAGTACGGCTTTGCACTGTGGGAGGAAACCCATGTATTCACTGGGAGGGCAGACAAACTCTTTACAAATGATGTCAGAATTGAACTCTGAACTCTGACACTCCGACCTGTAATCGCGTCACACTAACCGCTATGCTACCTTGGCGCCCTAGTTCTTGTTCAAATAGTTAGTAGAAAGAAACTTGATAACTGCATTGACTTGTTCAGCAGAAGTTTAGTTAAATCCAAGGAAAGCAGTAACAGATCTATTTTCCAAGTTCAAATTAGGCCACCTTCACCCACCTGATTTCTCCTCTGATGACTATGAGGTTTTGGTATCCATTTTAAAGCAATAATACATTATATCAATGGGTGAATCTCACTGGTAGAAAATAGTGACACTGACCAGAACCACTGCTGTTCATTCAGTGCTGGTGATTGAACCCACACTCTGCTGGCACTGCATCTCTCTGCAGTCCATGGCAAGACCTCATGCCTCATTATGTTCTTAATTTCATTTAAATAATTGAGTGTTCTTTTGTACTAATTAGCTTTAATAGTTTTTCTGTTTCTGCATGGTCGAGACATTTAGAATTCATTAAAAATTCATGGCAACTCAGACATCACACCATCTCCAATTTGACCTTCTGTCCAGGAGCTGTCGGGGCACCTGCCACACTTATCACTACCAAGATTCTGCCACCTAGCTCTCAAGTGTGAAGGTCGAGTGAGATCTGTCCCTAGTGTGGCTAGATCAGGGAAGGTGGGAACTGGGCTCAATGAGAAATATGGGCTTCTGGCCTAGGCCCAGGAAGGCTTGAGCACCTGGACCACACCCAGCTTCATCGGAGTCTATGATCCAGGCTCATTGGCCAGGCTCAGCAAGATCCAGGCCTTTGGTCCATGATCTGGGCTCCTGGAATAAAACCAGCTTCGTCCCAGCCCCTAGGCTAGAATCATCATGATGCAAATGTTGGGTGAGACCCAGCACAGCCTGGGCCCCTGGCTAGACCCTACCCAATCCCTGCTCTAATCTTTGGCTTCATATTCAGGCTTCTGGAGCACTGAGCCAGACCAGTATATATGTGCAACTGTAATCTGGGTTCTGTCATTTTAATCTCTTCCTATATCTTCAATTGTAGGAGCATGGAAACAGGATCTTCAAAAGAACAAATGTCTCTCTGTAAGCTATCCTTCCTCTTGTTTCAGTCTGTCCCAGTTGAGGTAGAGTTTTATTTATACAGTTCAAAAATACTATGTCTCTTAGATATCTGAAACTGAAATAAAATGCTGGAAATGCTCAGCTTTTCAGGTAGCATCAGGGAAGAGAGAGACAGAGTTAATGTTTCTGTGGGCATACTTTGCAAATCTATAAGACCAGGAACTGTAAACAAACTGTGCAAATGCAGATATGAATAAATAGCAAGAAACAGTGAGCATCAAATAACAATGTAGAAGAGTTCTTAATTGAGTGTAGTTATCCCCTTTTGTTCAAGAACCTGATGGTTGAAGGGTGGTAACTGTTCTTGAACTGGTGGTGTGATCCTGAGACACCTGTACCTCCTACCTGATTGGAGCAGTGAGAAAAGACCATGGCTTGGGTTGTGAAAATCTTTGATGATGGATGCTGCTTTTCTATGGCAACATCTCATGTAGATTGTTCAGTGGTTGGGAGGGTTTTATCTGTAACGTACTGGGCCAAATCCATCACTTTTTGCAGGATTTTCCAGTCAAAGGCATTGGTGTTCCCATACCAGGCCATAATGCAGCCAGTCAGCACACTTTCCACCACACATCTATAGCAGTTTGCCAAGGTTTTTGATGACATGCCGAACCTCCGCAGACTCCTGAGGAAGTAGAGGCACTGTTGTGCTTTCTTCACAATAATATTTATATTATTATTAATATTTATATGATAGGTCCTCTGAGATAGTGACACCCAGGAATTTAAAGTTACTTTCCTCAGACCTGCAGCATAACTTTCAAAGTGTCACCAGACAGTTTAAACTGTAGCCTACAATATTAAATTTATGCACTTTACTTTGTTTATCTATATGTAATTCATTTGTAGATTTAATTCTTACTTTCCTAAGTTATTGTGTGTGATGTGTTCTACTGTGCTTTACACTCTGCTCTGGAGAAACATCTCGTTTGGTGGTGTGCATGTATATAGTTAAATGACAATAGACTTGAATTGAAACCTGACCAGAGATTAGTTCTGGGCCCATCAGTTTACAGGTCATATATTCTCTTAAACAATATACTTGTGAAGTTTTTGTTTATGAAGCAGTTTGTCAGTGTAAATGGATTACAAAAAAAACCTCATAAACCAAAGCCATTGGGTGTATTTAAAGTGAATGTTGATGGGTTCTTGATCAGTAAGGACATCAAAGATTATGGGGAGAAGGCAAGAGAATGGAGTTGAGAAGGATAATAAATCAGCCATGATGGAATGGCAGAGCAGACTCGATGGGCTGAATGGCCCAATTCTTCTCTTATGTTTATAGTCTTATGAAGCCAAAGCTCCTTTAAGTGAGTGTGAATGTGGACATGGTGACCATTAACTAACATGCATAATCGCATCAGATCTTATTTATAGCAACTGAAAGATAACAAGTTCTTCAGCTTAATGAGCTCACCGTTGGAACAGAAGCTGCATGCTGCCCAATTGCATCATTCTATAAATACTCTCACTGTTTTACCAATCCATCCAGCCTCCTTCACTTGCCTGTCAGTCCTGTGTAAAATAAGAGACTTTACTTTGATTAGCTGCCTGCAGGTTTTGGTAATCTACACTTACAGTGGTCAGATTTAACAAGGAAGATTGGAGAAAAGCTTCATTTTTCTGCAAATGATGTGTGTTTTCATTGTAATTATCTGAGAGTGATAATTAATCAGCCAATTAACAGATTTACAGTTCACTCAAATATACCACCATCCAGTCTTCAATCCGCCAAGTAATAGGAAGCTATCTTTGTGACATGCTGATAAATCCATTGCGGCATAAACAAAGAAGAACGATTATGTTTGTGTTGCAGATCAAAACCTATTGTTTTCCTACAGGAGACGAATGGGGAAAACAGAATGTGAGACTTGAAGGCGAGCCTCTCTTTCCTGCACAAGCGTCTGGTCAACTCTGCAGCGCTGGACGATATCTTGGCCACAAAGATTGAAAGGAAATGTCTTGCAGCAGTGGAAGGGAAGGGAAATGCTTTTGTCTTTTTCAGTATCTCTGTCAAAATGCAATCTTTTGTCCCCCATATTCCTGTTTTTTGAAACATTCATTCATTCACAAGTTGTTGATATTCTGAAGCACTTCCAAAGGCAGTCAAACATTGTAGACACTCACTGGATAATTTAAGCTAATTTTCCTCTCTCTTAGTCAACCAAATGATTTATTACATTGTTATAGCCATTTGCCAATCACCATTGCTAATACTAGATACTTTATTCCAGATTTATTACTTGAATTTAAATTCCTCTGTTGCTATGGGGAGATCTGATATCATATCTTCAATCCAATGATCCAGTTACTCACCTCTTAATTACAATCCCCTACATCTGCTTTGTGGAAAAAAATACAAATTCTTGGATTTTCAGTCATTTTCAAATTTTATCAGCATTTTTGTTTGAAAGTTTAAGCAATCCCCTTTCCTTCCACTGCATTCCCATAGTTTTGAGTTTGCACAGAGTATGTTTTCTTCGGAGTCAGGTTACAGGTCACTTTCCCAAATGCAACTGTGTTTTTTACAATATCCAGGTACATGCGCTGATCCAAGGAGTTAAACAGATAAATGTTGGCACTAATGTATGTTGTAGCTTTTAGGATCTAACACACTATATCTTTGACTTAATTGGGGGAGAATATACATGATGTGCCTTAGAGAATGAAATATATTTGTTAGATTTATTCAACAGCCGGGTCTTACAGAAGCAGATAATTTTGAGTTTTGTGTTAATGTTCTGTCTGTTCAAACTAGAAAAAGTGAAGTGATAAAATTTATAAACACTAGAAAGTCTGCAGATGCTGGAAGTCTAAAGCAACACACACAACTTGCTAGAGGAACTCGGCAGGTCAGGTAGCATCTACAGAAAGGAATAAATAGTCGACATCTCAAATGAGACCTTTCTTCCAGACTGAGAAGGAAGAAAGAAGATGCCAGAACGATGAGGCTGGGGGCGAGGAAGAAGACTAGCTGGATGGTGACAGGTGAAGCCAAGTGGGTGGGAAAGGGTTAAAGAGGAAGGAATCTGATAGGAGAGGAGAGTGGACCATAGGAGAAAGGGAAGGAGGAGGAGATCCGGGGAAAGTAATAGACAGGTGAGAAGAAATAAAAGATCAGAGTAGGGGTGAGGGGAAGAATTTGATATTCAATCCATCAGGTTGGAAACTACACAGATGGAATATAAAGTGTTGCTTCTCCACCCTGAGGATGTCCTCATCTTGACACAAAAGGAGGCCATGGACCCACACATCAGAACAGGAGTGGGTACCTGTATTAAAATATTTGGCCACCAGGAAATCACATTTGTTGCGTAGGGTGCTGAGGTGCTTGACGAAGTGGTCCCCCAATTTACGACGGGTCTCACCAATGTAGAGGAGGCTGCTTCAGAAGCGCCAGATACAATAGACAACCCCAGCAGTTTCACTGATATTAAATAAAATGTATTGAAGAATATATTTTACTAACATAAATTTGTTAGGATGGCATAACAGCACAGCAGTTAGTGAGAGAATTTGCAGCATCAGTTGTAAGAAGTTTGTTCGTTCTCCCTGTGACCATGTGGGTTTCCTCCAGGTGCTCTGGTTTCCTCCCGCATTATAAAGCCATGAGTTAGCGTTAGTAAGTTGTGGACATGCTATGTTGGCACTGGAAGCATAGCGACACTTGCGGGCTGCCCGGGGCACAACCCCAGACTGGACCGGTTTTGAAGCAAACATCACATTTCACTGAATGTTTTCATTACATGTGACAAATACAGCTAATACGAAGAGTACAACAGAACTTTTTCACTTTAGTTAGCTGTTCTATCCATGGATGTTGCATCCTGGCTGTCTAGATTTGCAAACCTGTGCAGTATATGGAGAGCAAGCTGTTGCCCATGTAGCAGTCACCCTCTCTTCATGTTTCCGATGAACCCAAAGGAACGGCAGAGACTGATACAGTTTGGCACCAACAGCGTCGCAGGAGTTTCCAGCCAGCATTCAGCTCAAAGTAGGGCAACCTTAGGGTCTCCAGTTCCAGTTATTTCCCTTGGGATTTACTCCCTAAGCTTTCCCCATGAGTGGGTATAGCTGTTCTCCTTTTCTTAGATGAGCTGCCAAACCTGGTCGGTGAGCCCATCTGCCCAAAACAACTGGTTGTAAAGCGCCAGTAGCCTGGCTTTGCCTTTTCTCCTGTCAGTAAAAATGGTTCCACCGGCTAGGTAGCAAAGCCACATGTAAAGGCCAGGAGCTGGACTTGGTTGTTAGAAGCTATTTGAGATGCATACTATTGTGGGCACTTAATAGGTGGTGGGAACTTATCCCCATTACCAGCCCCCAACTATAACAACCTTAAGGATCTTACATTTATGCCCCCATTTATGAGCAGAACAAATAGTTTGCTGATGCTCAAATCAGAAAGGTTGTAGACAACACTGGCCCAGACTGGGTTCTTCTTCGGCCCACAGTCACACCTTGAACTACCATTACATCTGGCCAACACAAGGAAATCTGCAGATGCTGAAAATTCAAGCAACACACACAAGATTCGTCCTGACGAAGGAGCTCGGCCTGAAACGTCAACTGTACTTTTTTCCTATAGATGCTGCCTAGCCTGCTGCGTTCCACCAGCATTTTGTGTGTGTTCGCTACATCTGGCCTCCCAGTCTCCCAGTATTTAATTTGATTTGTTATTGTATCTTACAATACATTTTTTTTATTTTTAAAATTACTTTAATAATTCAGATCTACTTTGGGAGCTTTTGACTGTTTTTCCTTTATAAAGCCCCGGTTTGGGCCTCAGGTACTGCCATCTGAGGCCTACTTACCTTTGGGGAATGGCTGTAGTCCAAATGAATGTGCAAGGCCAGGTAACATTAATGAGGTTCTGAAGATTGAGCATAGGGTGAGCTCGAGTAGAGGCTGGGTCAAGCGTGATCCAGCCTGTTTTTGTTTTATAGATGCAAGTATGTACCTCTTCAGCTGAGGGTCAGTGGATTAGTCAACCCTCACCACGACTGCACAGCTTTATTAGACCGAGTTAACTGGTAAAACTCATCCTGTTAAAAGAAGTGTGTTGAAATGGGCAATTTAACTTCTTGTCTGGTTAGTGCTGGTATACACAGGGTTGTCATATAGCAAATAGGAATCAGAGCCTCTCCTGACATCTCCACTTTAACCACGAACACGCCGATTAAATTTTAGTTCTTCTCGTGCTGATCACAGAGAGAAAAATTAACTCGTCACATTCTTCGAACTAAAGATGAAATGTTCCTGCTGTGGCCTAGTCAAATTTTAGTCACCGGCTTTTCCAGGTGATGGCCTTATCAAGATTAGTATTGACCATAAAGAGGGATGGTAAACTGTTTAACAAGCCCACAGCTCAACTCCTCAGATAAGTCCTGATAGGTTATTTACCTGGTTTTCATAAGCCCAACTCACTGGGATTTTCAGAGAGACACCAAGATTACAAACTCAGCCCCAGTAAGTGAAAACGATGCAATAATGAACAGTTTTCTGATCACTGAGTAAATCTTCAGTTTCTCACTCATTGATACAAGCTCTGCAGAATAAGTGAACAAAATAGAGTCCTGAAGAAGGGTCTCGGCTCGAAATGTCGACTGCTTGCCCTTTTCCACAGATGCTGCCTGACCAGCTGAGCTCTTCCAGCATTTTGTGTGTGTTGCTTTGGATTTCCAGCAACTGCAGACTTTCTCGTGTTTGGGGTTTATTTTTCGCTCGGCACGTTAGCATCATGTGTTTTTGGTCAATATATCGTTACGTTCAATGCTGATGGAGAGTAACCTTGCAGGAGTTTCTGTGTTTGCGACCGGGGGGGGGGGGGGGGCGGGTTCTGGTTGCTTGGGGCTTGATCCAGCCCACAGTTGCTAGAGGAAGGTACTTTAAGCCTACTTCTGAGCTTCCTTATGTCAGGAGTGCCATGGCTTCTGACAGTGATATGAATTAGTTGTCCTTATGGCCCATAGTAGCTTCATCAGCTACTGACCGTAAACGTAGCTGGCAGGTACCAGGGTGGTAAAAGAAATGCACTGTTTTAAACAACTTCACGTATAAAGATTAGCTTTATTTGTCACGTGTACATTGAAATGTACAGTGAAATGTGTTTATTACATCAAATTAAATCAGTGTGGATTGTGCTGGGCAGCCCACAAGTATCGCGACATTTCCACTGCCAACGTAGCCTGCCCACAGCTCTCTAACCCTAGCCATAAGACTTCGGAATGAGGGAGGGAACTGGAGTCTCTGGGGGAAAGCCATGCAGTCACGGGGAAAGAGAGCAAACTCCTTACCAACAGTGGAGGAATTGCACCCCGGTCACTGATCACTGGTGCGATGTGCTAACCACCAGACTACCATACTGCCATCTGCTGATGGTGACCACTGCAAAGGAAATTTTCCATGCGTCTGAAGGCGACAATTGAAAAAAAAACGGTAAAATAAGAAATCACCTGAACATGTGCTGCCATTAATTTATTTGCTTTTGCAGTGTCGATGGGCTTTGCCAATCAACAAGAAATTAATTTTGCATGCCTGCTTTTCTCCCCACTGACTGGTTCAAACTGCTGCAGGCTCAGTTTTGAATCCCGTCCACAAAAATTAAACAAACCACTTCCTTCATCAATTGCAAAGTTTTGAACAAAACAAATGAACTGTTTACAGCAACGACCCAGATAATATTTTGTTTCGAAGCACTTCCTCTTTGGCAGAAATGTTCAGGTTAATGTATTAAATTTATTTCTGACATTAAATAAAGATGGAGATTGAAAATAAAGATGGAGATTGAATTTCACTTAAAGAATAAATGCAACATATTCTGCTGCAGCTCTGGCTTACTAATTGTAATCACATCTCTGGATGAATTAGAAGCTGGTGAATATTTTGCATCTGATTCCCTGGTTCTGTTTTACATGCATTGCCTTACAGCTCACAAAAAAATGTCGTGACTAAACATTTGCATTTGAATTGTTTGAAAATATTAACAAGTCTGTATTCCAACTATAATTGCACTTACTAGCAATTTATCTCCATGTGAGTTTTTTAATGGCACCATTGTACGTAAGTGCAGTTGCAAACAAAGTACAGCACAGCCTCAGCTTCCTTAGGAGTCTGCGGAGATTTGGCATCAGATCTAAAACTTTGACAAACTACTATAGATCTGTAGTGGAGAGTATACTGACTGGCTGAATCATAGCCTGGTATAGAAATACCAATGCCTTTGAACAGAAAATCCTATAAGAGGTAGTGGATTTGGCCCTGTACATCACGAGTAAAGCCCTTCCAACCATTGAGCACATCTACATGAAACCCTGTCAAAGGAAAGCAGCGTCCATCATCAGAGATCTCCGCCACGCAGGTCATGCTGTCTTCTCACTGCTCCCATCAGGTAGATGGTACAGGAGCCTCAGGACTCAGACCACCAGGTTCAAGGACAGTTACCACCCCTCAATCATCAGGCTCCTGAATAGAAGGGATAACTACACTCAATTGCCCCATCATTGAAATGTTCCCACAACCAATGATCTCACTTTAAGGACTCTCTATCTCATTGTGTCATGATCTCGTTATTTATTGCTATTTACTTATACAGTCGGCCCTCCATATCCGTGGGGGATTGGTTCCGGGACCCCCCGCGGATACCAAAAAACGCGGATGCTCAAGTCCCTTATATAAAATGGTATAGTATTTGCATATAACTTACACACATCCTCCTGTATACTTCAAATCATCTCTAGATTACTTATAATACCTAATCCTATGTAAATAGTTGTTGCACTGTATTGTTTAGAGAATAATGACAAGAAAAAATATCTGTACATGAAGACGCGAGGCAAGCAATGCTCAAACAACGAGTGCTGGAGAGAGAACTTCCACATTTTCCCGATCCGCGGTTGGTTGAATCCGTGCATGCGGAACCCACGGATAAAACTGTATTTGCGTTTGCACAGTTTGTTGTCTTCTGCACTCTGGTTGATCTTTCATTGATCCTGTTATGGTTACTATTCTATAGATTTGCTGAGTATGCCCACAAAAAAAGTGAATCTCAGGGTTGTATGTGGTGACATATATGTTAACTTTGTTCAGAGTTACTTTGAACTTCGCAGTAAATGGATTCATCCGCCAAGTGTACTGATGTTGACCTCTGGCCCATCCAGAAGGGAGAAGAACATTTGATGTAATTATAATCCCGGTGCGCACCAGATGACCCCTGACGCAAAGAAATGCAAAAGCTTTTAAATGAGCCAAACTGCGGTGCATCAATAGATTAGAGAGAAATCTAAATAAACCCTGCTGACAAACTGTGTGGAGACTATGTGCTGCTGAGTGACCTTGTACATTGGGAGTGAAACTTAAGTAACTCTCCCAACATCGCAGAGTCTAATGTGTTATGGTTCTGCTTGTGTTTCAGTCAGGTTAGCACAAAGTCGCATGTAATCAAATAATTTAAATGATCTTTCTCTTCCAATGGTATGTTTTTTTAAGAATCTATATAGCCGCACTGAAAAGTCTAATGTGCCAATACATCATGTGGCCAATCTGCACGGTGACATCCCAAACTGCAAGATGGAAACAACATATAAGCTCTTTTGATGTGGTTCATCCTTAAAGGTAAATTAAGCTGTATTCACCAAAATGAGGCACATCTTCTCACAGATTTCATTCATCACTTTTCGACAATGCCATTGAATTACTAATTCTGCACATTTCAACATTTGTATTTCATACACTTGCAACATGCGCACATTTACAGAGAGGCAATTTAAGTTTAAAATTGCCACTTGGAATCTGCAATAGTTTCGTGAGTAACTGAGCTGCCTTGTAGAGTGGTGGGACGTGTTACCTCGCTGAATTGCATTTCTATTTAATACAGTCTTAGAACAGTTCAGCACAGAAACAAGCCCTTCGGCCCATCTACTCCATGCTAAGCTATTAATCTGCCTGGTCCCATTGACCTACACCCAGACGATAGCCCTCCCATTTATGTACCTATCCAAATTGCTCTTAAGTGTTGAAATCAAACTTGAATCAATCATTTTCACTGGCAACTTATCCCACACTCTCACAACCCTCATGTGAAGAAGATATCTTTACGTAGTTCACCTTTCACACTTAACCCATGACCTTTAGTTCTAGTTTCATCTAACCTCAGTGGAGAAAGCCTGCTTGCATTTACCCTATCTATATCCCTCATAATTTTGTATACCTCTGTGAAATCGCCCCTCAATCTCAAAACTCTAGGGAATAAAGTCTTAACCTTTTCCTATGTAGGGTAATGTAAAGGGTGGAAACGTATGCATAACTCTCATTCTACTGACAATGCGTTGGGGTTCACTTTAAGAGGCAGGTCTGATGTAATGATGAGAAGTTTTTTAACCGTGCTTTATGTTCTGTGTTTGGTTGACAACAAAGGACTAGTTACGGTTTTCTTTAAACTTAAAACGCCCCTGCCATTTTATTCACAAAAATCTACACCTATAACTCAAGTCTTCAGGTCCTGGTAGCATTCTTCAGTCTTTCAAACCTATTAGTATCTTTCCTGTAGATAGGTGACCAGAACTGCTCACAATGCTCCAAATTAGGCCTCATCAATATCTTATACAATTACAACAAAACATCCCAAAATCAGTACTCAATACTTTGATTTATGAAGGCCAACGCACCAAAAGCCCTCTTTATGGCCCTATCTACTTGTGATTCCACTTTCAAGGAGTCATGAGTCTGTATTCCCAGATCACTTCTCAGTGCCCTACTGCTCAGCGTGCAAGTACTCCAAAAATGTAATACTTCACACTTGTCTCCATTAAATTCCATTTGCCATTTCTCAGCCCATTTTTCTAGATCTCACTGCAGGCTTTGATAGCCTTCCTCGCTGTTTGCTAAATCGCCGGTCTTGGTGTCATCTACCAATTTGCTGATCCAGTTTACTACATTATCACCCAGATGATCGATACAGATGACAAACATCAGAACCAGCACTGATCTCTGTGGCACACCACTTGGAACAGGCATCCAGTCAGTGAAGCAACTAACTACTACCACACCGTGGCTTCTCCCATCGAGCCAGTATCTAATCCAATTTACTACCTCATCCTGGATGCCAAACAACCAAACCTTCTTGTTCAACCTCCCATGTGGGACCTTGTCAAAGGCCTTGCTAGGGTCCATGTACACAACATCCGCTGCCTTGTCTTCATCAACTTTCCTGGTAACTTTCTTGAAAGACTCTATATCCCTAATCAATCCCTTTCTATCCAAGTGCAGTGGATTCTGGTTAACTGGGCCATCGGTTAATCAGGGCAGTTGCTTATTTGGGACAACTCTTAAAGAACAAGAACTAATCAAGAAAGTAACTGGGGTTCCCTTTGTTAATTTGGGACACTATTTGGCTTAATTGGGACAGGAGACTGTTGCCCAATAGTTTCTAACTAGCATCAGCCACATGCACTTGTTAGACTCTATACCATACTTAAAGTGAACAGTTTTAAAATAGCATCGGTTACAGGCGTTTGTGTTCAAAAAACACTTCTGTCACTGAGAATTGTGAAATAAGCAGTAAAACAATTCGGTTCTGCTCACCGCAGTTTCACGCATTCAGTCTTGGAGATGCCAGAAATGGCTGTGAGTGAAAATGAACTGATTTCACTACTTCAACAAAGTTAAGAACTACAAATAATTTGAAGGTATCAACAATCATTTTGAATGTTACAATGAAAGTGAAGATTTGAAGGATGCATTTTTTTGAAGACAGTCCATTATCTGCACTTTGTGTCTGCACTAATTTTGTTCTTTTACAGTCATTCAAAAGAACACAGCAGTGTACATCAGATGAATTGCTCCATAAATAACTATTTAAAACTAATGCTCAGTTTTATAGTACTCTAGAGCTATTGGTAGTGTTCTAATTTGCTCTGTATTTCATTTAAATATATAAATTGTTACTCAATTGAATGGTAGTGGGTAATTTTTAATACCTTTTTAACTATTTCCATGAAACTTCTGTTAAGTGGAGGAGCTGTTTAGTTGGGCCAAAATGTACTGTTCCTGATATGACCAATTAGCTGGAATCCACCCTACTTATACACCTGGTCCCTTAGAATGTCTCCCAATAACTTATCCATTACTGACGTCAGGCTCACCAGACTATAATTTCCTGTCTTATTTTTAGAGCCTCTCATAAAAAACGGAGCAACATTAACTATCCTCCAATCCCCTGGCACCTCATCCCTTGCTAAGTATGTTTTAAATACAGTATCTCTGCTCAGGACCCTACAATTTCTGTACTGGCCTCCTATGGGATCCATGGGAATGCCTTGTCAGGCCCTGGGGATTTATCTACCCTAATTTGCCTCAAGACACCTCCTACTCTATTATCTGTATATAGTCCATGACCTCATTCTTGTTTTACCTCCTATAGACTCCATCTCCCGAGTAAAATATCCAGTTTAGATCTCCTCCATCTCTTTTGGCTCCATGCATAGATGACCACACTGATCTTCAAAGGGACCAATTCTGTCCCATGCAATCTTTTTGCTCTTAACATGCCTGTAGAAGCCCTTGGGATTCTCTTCCTCCTTGTCTGCTAGAGCAACCCACACAAAATGCTGAAGGAACTCAGCAAGCCGGGCAGCATCTATGGAAAAGGGTAAACAGTCAATGTTTTGGGCTGAGACCCTTCATCAGGAGACCCGTAGTGAGTCCTGATGAAGTGTCTCAGCCCGAAATGTTGTGTGTGTTGCCTGGGTTTCCAGCTTCTGCAGATTTTCTTGTCTTTCTGCTACAGCAACCTGGTGCCTTCTTTCAGTCTTCCTGATTTCCTTCTTAAGCACTGTCTTGCATTTTTTATACTTCTCAAGTACTTCAGTTGCTCCTTCCTGCTTATCTCTGCTATGTATCTCCTACTTCTTCTTAACCTGGGCCTCAATATTACTTGAAAACCAAGGTTCCCTAAATATCCTATCCTTGCCTTTCTGATAGGAACATACAATTGGACTTTTTCCAGTTGAGAATCTCAACTCAAGGACCAAGCTTATCCTTCACCATAATTATGTTGAAACTAATGGCATTTTGATCACTGGATGCAAAGTGTTCCCCTGCACAAACTTCTGTCACCTCGCCTGTCTCATTCCTTAATAGGAGATCTAGTATCACATTCCCTCTACTTGTGGCCTTTATGTATTCATTAAGGGAACTTCCCTGAACATATTTGACAAGTTCTATTCCATCTGGCCCTTTTCAGTATTGGAGACCCAATTAATATGTGTAAAGTTAAAATCACCTACTTTCAAACCTTATGTTTCTTGCAACAATCTGTGATTTCTCTACAAGTTTGCTCCTCTAGATTCTGCTGACCATTGGGCAGTCTATAATATAATCCTATTAATGAGGTCAGTTTCCTCAATTCTTATTGCTCAGTTTCACCCACAAAGCCTCAGCAGTCGAGCTCTCCAGTCTGTACTGTTCGAAGTCGCTGTGACATTTTCCCTGACTAGTAATGCCACCACTCCCCCTTCAATCCATCCCACTCTCTCACGTCTAAAACTGCAGAACCCCGGGACGCTGAGCTGCCAGTCCTGCCTCTCTTGCAACCAAGTCTCACTAATGGCGACAATGTCATAACTCCACATGCTGATCCGTGCCCTAAACTCATCCACCTTTCCTACAAAATTCATTGCACTGAAATACACACACCTCACATTAATCCCACCATGTTCCATCTTTCGATTCCTGACTTTGTGTGTAGGCGTAACAATATCTTACCCCACAACCACTCCATTATCTTCACTAGTGCTACATTACCATTCTCCTGCAACTCTAGTTTAAGCCCCTACATGCGTACCAGCAATCCTTTCCACAAGAATATTAGTCCCTCAGTTCAGATGCAAACCATCCCACCTGGAAAGGCTGTGCATTCCTTGGAAGAGAGCCCAATGATCCAAAAATGTGAAGCCCTCCCTCCTGTACCACCTCCTTAGCCACATGTTTAAACTGTATTGCTTCCTATTGCTGGCCTCACTAGTGCGGAGCATGGGTAGCAGTCTGGAGATCACAGCCCTGGAGGTCCTGTCATTTAACTTAGCGCTTAACTCCCTGAACTCACCTTGCAGGACCTTGTCACCTTTCCTGCCCATGCCATCGGTACCGACATGGACCATGAACTCTGGCTGCTCACCCTCCCACTTAAGAATGCTGTGGACGTAGTGCAAGATGTCCCTGACCCTGACACCTGGGAGGGAGCATACCACCTGGGAATCTTTTTCTCATCCACACAACCTTCTGTCTGTTCTCCTAATAATTGAACTCCCCTGTCACTACAGCTTGCCTCTTCTCCCCACTTCCCTTCTGTGTCCCAGAGCCAGAATAGTGCCTGAGAGCTGACCACACTGCTAGGTCATACCCCCGCCCCCGCCAAAGTATCCAAAGCAGTATAGCTGTCATTGAGAAGAACAGCAACGGGAGTACTCTGCATTAGTTGCCGATCCCCTTTCCCCCACCTGATGATCACCCAGTATCCTGTATCCTGCACCTCGAGTATAACCACATCCCTGTCGATCCAAATGATCTGTATTTCATCCAATTCCTTAACATAGCCTGAAGGAGGCTGCAACTGGAGGCACTTCTTGCAGGTGTGGTGGTCAGGGCACAAGAGTCCTCCCTGTTTTCCCACATTCCCGCAGGAGGAGCATTCCACCATCCCACCGGGCATCCCCACTGCTCTAACTGTGTAATAAGAAAGGAAAATTCAATGATAAGATCTGCCTACAGCCTCCGCCTCTCTTTGCTGAAGCCTCTATGAGCCAGAGTCTGATGCCCCCACTCTAACATTGGCCCACTCACACACTGGCCGCTCCACTTACACCTAAACTCTTTTAGTTGGACCTTGCTAAGTACCTAATTAAGTACCCTTTAAAGTCTCCTGGTGATGGGTTGTGCGCAGAATGTCTCGACTGCCCCCATTCGCTTAGCTTGAAATCCCTCACTTGGTACGCATACTCCAAAGTCTCCTAGTGGTGTGTGGCATGCAGAATGCTTCTACTAACAGCTGAAAGTAAAACTTAGCACATTATTCCAGTGTGAGTGATGATTGAGTTTGTGGTTAGAGAGCACAGACTCTCACAGGTAGATGGAATATTAATAATTAAGAATTTACAGTGTTAAAAGAATGATATGGAGAAATAGAAGAGTTTGAAAACTTTACAGAAACACCAAGAATATGATCTTAATTTATCAGATACATGGGTATAATTTGAAGTGCTGAGGATTACATTTTCATTTGAAGCTTTCAAGGACTTTGCAACAGTTTATCTGTGTGAAACAGATTAGTCTGAGTTACTGGAATAACAGAAATGCAAATAATTGCATACAAATGACAATAAACAACTTCTTCAAATATAGTGAAGACAGCTCGAGGCTGTGGGTAGTAGGTTAGGCAGCAACCCACTATGAATAACAATGGTTATGAATGATTTCACATGTGTCTCCTCTGTTGAGACTGCATGATGCAACATGCTTCGAAGCATTTATGAACAGTTTTAATCAATGCCCTCAGTAGCATTGCTAACTAAATTGGAAAATTGGAAAATGCTACTCTGCCAATAAACAACCACCATTTAAAAGTTCAATGAATTACGAAATACCCAGTCAATGTCCTGCAATCCCAATTAGTCACCTTCGATTTTCGTATACAATGATGAGCTTACTCCTTATGTACCTTGTCTTGAATTTTGTATGTTTTTATTTCAAAACTTGAACTTCCATTGTCTAGTTGCTTTCTTTGTTGGCATAATGTGCTCTTTTTTCTCTGCACGTTATGTGTTTGATGGTCTTTCTTTAAATGGGTTCTACTGGGTTTCTTTGTTTTGTGGCTGCCTGTAAGGAGACAAATCTCAAGGTTGTAAATAGTATATGCATACACTTTGATAATAAATATACTTCGATCTTTGAACGTTAATACATCAGAATTAGGAATATATATATAGTTAAATATGTAGTGCAAATATTAAGATAAAAAAAATCAATAGGTAGTATTCATGGGTTCAACTTCCAATTAGAAATCAGATGGCAGAGGGGAAGAAGCTGCTCCTGAATTGCTGACTGTGTGCCTCGAGGCTTCTGTACTTCCTTCCTGATGGTAACAATGACAACAAGGCATGACCTGCGTGGTGGGGGTCCTCAGTGATGGACACTGCCTTTTTGAGGCATCGCTCCTTGAAGATGTCCTGGATACTATGGAAGCTGGTGCTCCTGATGGAACTGAGTAATTTTACAACTCTGCAGCTTATTTCAATCCTGTGCAGTAGCCCCCCACCCCCACCCCCCCAATACCAGACAGTATGCAGTGAGGCGGTCGAATGTTGTCTACCTTACTGGAAGCATTTTTGTTCATCATTGGTAATTTGCTATGTCAATCAAATTTTGACCAAAAATAAATGACCTGAAAAATTGATTCTATTTCTCTCTCCATAAATTGGCCTGATCTGCAGAGAGTTTCTGGCATTTTCACTTTTTCAGTGCGGCAACACCAGATACCTGCAAGAAAAGTGACCAATAGATGTTTGTTCTGAGTCTAATCTCATAGCCTTTGGACTTTTGAGTCTTTTACCCTCATTACTAATCTTACACATGAAGCAGGAGGACACCAAGTCTCCCAAGTCTGTCCTGCCATTTAATAATACCCTGGTTAATCAAAATGTAAACTTAACTCTCCTTGTCCTCCTGTCTCTGGTAACCTTTCACCCCATGCTTATCCAGAACCTACCACCCCTTGCTTTAAAAATATTCAAAGATTCTGCTTCCCATTGTCCTCAGAGGAAATTTCAAAGAGTCACAATATTCTGAGAGAATTTTTTTTTTAGCCCAGTTGACGAGGATTTTATTGGACGACGCACATGTGTTGTTATCATTAGATGCTCACTTATCTCCAGTCGCACCCTTGGGTCACTCAGTCAGAATCAGAATCGGATCAGGTTTAATATCACCGGCATAGGTCATGAGTTTTTTGTCCTTGCGACAGCAGTACTTTGGAATACATAATAATAGAAAATAACATGAATTACAGTAAATATATATTTTAAATAGCTAACTTAAATAAGTAGTGCAAAATAGAAATTTAAAAAAGTAGTGAGGTAGTGTTCATGGGTTCAATGTCCATTCAGAAATCGGATGGCAGAGGGGAAGAAGATATTCCTGAATCGTTGAGTGTGTATCTTCTGGCTTCTGTACCTCCTTCTTAAGGTAGCAATGAGAACAAGGCATGAAGTTGTTCAAGGGTCAAGGTATTGTGTATTTAATATTTCAGAAATACTTAGTAATATTTTTATATAAAGTTTTATTAAGCATTCCTGATTATTTGAATTATTCATTATGTGTTACATGTATAAGTATGTGAATTGCATGTGTCATCACATGATTCGTGTGTGGCTCGCTTAAAGTAAACCCGAAGTCTGACTCACATTTCAGACACCCGCGTCTTGTTTTTAAATAGTTTAATGTTTTGAAGTTAAAAAACATAACACAAGGATTAGATCCATAAAGTGCTGATCTTTTACTTATTTTGAGAGCAGGCATTTTCATATCCTGTTATCGATGCTACTGTAGAATATTGAATAGTGTCAGTAAGCAAAGGTCCTCTGCTACCCAGCGTTAGCACTTGTTTTCAGCAGCCTCAATTTAATCTGGTTATTTCTTTATTGGCTTGTTGACTTTTCATTTATTTGTACAGCTAACAGTTTTATACCCTCTCATTAATTATTGGTAGAGTTTCACAAAAGACTGGGGAGCAAGATATGTGTTAGTTTATTCAAGGACCTCTCAGCTAACAGCTGCTGCTGGTGAACGAGCCTATTCTCACGGCCTTGTGACTTTGGTGGACCAGGCCTCATTCCTGGTCGGGTTTCAATTCAAACCAGTGAATGTTCCAAACATTCCAGCTGGCAATTGACAGGATTATGTCTTCATTCCTCGTCGGAGTTTACGGCTGCAAAGGAGTAAATGAAAGCAAAACATATCACTCGGATGTTGTAATGGGGTTTCGATACGGACTTTACTTCTTTTGAGAAAAGCAGACCCGTCTAATCTCTCGGCATTCAGCATCTTACATGGGGCTGAGTGCGAGATTGCGGAAATAATTGGTTCCTCGGGAAAGAATAGCTGATCACACAGTAGCTTGATTTCTGTGCCTGTGCACACTCAGGGTCCACTTTACTAGGAGCCCTCTGCACCTAATACAGTGGCCACTGAGTGCATGTTTGTGATCTTCTGCTGCTGTAGCCTATCCGCTTCAAGGTTGTGCATTCAGAGATGCTCTTCTGCACACCACTGTTGTAATGCGTGGTTATTTGAGTTACTATCACCTTCCTGTCAACTTGAACCAGTCTGCCCATTCTCCTCTGACCTCTCTCATTAACAAGGCATTTTCACCCACAGAAATACTGCTCATTGTTTTCACACCACTCTCAGGCCCAGACTAGAGACTGTTGTGTGTGAAAGTCCCAGGAGATCAGCAGTTTCAGAGATACTCAAACCACCCTATCTGGCACCAGCAATCAAAATCACTTAAACCATATTTCTTCCCCATTCAAAGCTCAAAGTACATTCATTATCGAAGTATGTATACTATACTTGCTGGCAGCTGCAAAACAAAGAACAAAAGAGCTATTAAAAAACTACCAATGGGCTGGGGAGAAAACCAAATCATGCAAACAATAAAAATAAGCAAATAACATTCAGAACTGAAGTTCATGCAAATGCGTGCACAGCCCTGAAACCAGTCATCACTGCAGTTGTCCCAGTAGCCCGTTAGCTGCAAGCCACAGATCCAGATCAGTGCGGAGATAAGTAAACCTCACAGTTGTTTGGTCTGTACCACAACTGTATGCTTTTGTGCATTGAGTTGCTGGCACGTGATTGGCTGATTAGCTATTTGCACTAACGAGCAGGTGTACAGATGTACCTGATAAAATGGCCATCAAGTGTGTTGCATCTATTGCTGGATTCTTATCTAGTGGGTGTGGAACTACAGGTTTATTCCGGATGAATGCTGCTTTTTCTTTTGGACATGGTGGTGAGCACTCAGGAGATGTTCTCACTGCGAAGAAAGAGGCAGCACTCACTGTCCAGAACAAAAGGCAAAGTGATTCGAACCTGACATTTACTCTGTTAGATCTTGGTTGGATGCTCCCTGTCAATAGGGAGCATAGATAAAGGTGAAAGGTTGTGAAAGACATAATTGAAGACAATAGCTGAAGAAAATGGAAAATTGTTTTTACTATGTGATGAGAGAGAGAAGAATGCAGGAGATGCATTGCTGACCTTACAACTCATTCAAAATAGAGGGGATCAATCGCTGAATGTGGTGGATAAAACACTATCATTTATTAAGTAACTTAGATGCATTAGTGCTGATCTTTTATAGATTCCTCCTCAGAAATTTTTTATTTAAGATTACTTGAGTCACATTGGCTTCCTTTAAAGAAAAAGAGGACCCAGAATGCTGTATCATGGAAAAGATTCCTAGATCAAGCAACCATTGCCTTATTGATTATAAGTTTTTTAAAAAGTAGGCAATTTGATTAGTAACTCTGCATGAGATTAAGGTTTAGAACAATAGGGATACCGTATTGAAATACTTTGTGGATGTAATTATATTTGTACACATTTAATATTGATTATATAAATGAAATCGTTTAAAAATCAAGTAGTTCTGAATTGCTGCAGTCTTGGGAATGTCATAGCAGAGGAACGAGGGGCCATGGGTAAACACATAGGCATATAAAACACAAGGTACACCGAACTTTTGCTTGTTTTAAATTTGGGAAACGTGAGTTACTTGGAATTGATAGTAAGAGTGACTGTGTTATGAGATGATGAAATGTCTTTTCTTGCTCTGTTATCTGCTGTTGATACATAGCAGAATAATATAGTTTCTGGAGATATTCTTTCCTTACAGTTCCTTAAAGAGGAGCCAATCAACCTACAAAATCAGGCATTAACATTCACAAATTGGCTGCTTGAAATGTATAGTTGAATCGTACAACCTTTTTTGTGTTCAAAATATACAATGAGCATATAGCATATTCACATAGTTCCCAGTTCCCCATCTCTTTGAATCGTCCCAATGAGAATGACTGCAGTGGGAATCCTGCCTGACTTGCCTGCTCCTTACTCATGGCGCTGAGATTATTTCTGGATCTATCTTCCATTGTTGCTGAGAACAAGCACCACAGCTCAAGGAGGAGTCCACCCTGTTATAATGACTTTCAGGCAGGGCCACGACTGTACACCAAGAATTGAGCTGGTTGTATTCAGATGCCATTTTAATGTACAGTCTGGTTTCTAGAAGGTCTCCTTCATCCTTGGGTTGTTTGCTGCGCCGGGGCATTGCTGGCTACATCTTGAAAGCAACAAAAGAAACCTTGCATTTTTATGGGGCACCACACATGGCTTCAAAATGTCCTACAGGGCTTTGCAACGTACTCAGTGTTTTATTGTAAACTGAGGCAAGTTTACAGTAGAGTTGGCTACTCATCAGAGATACTTTATTTATAACTAATGTCTTTATAAATGTTGTCAGCATTGAATGTGCTGTGAGAAAGCACAGATAACACACTGAAATGACACAAATACATGGACAACTTGCTACATTTCTAGGACAAATTCTTACTATTGCATAGGGCCTTAGTTAAAAGTTCAAAGTAAATTTTATTATCAAAGTACACATATCTCACCATATACAACCCTGGGAATCATTTTCTTGGGGGCATACTTAATAAATCTATACAATAATGACCATAACAGAATCAATGAAAGACCACCCAACTAGGGCACTCAATCAGAGTGCAGAAGAGATCAAACTGTGCAAACAGAAAAAGAAAAATAATAACAACAAATTAGTAAGAAATAAATATTGATAGCATGATATGAAGATTCACTCCTTGAAAGTGAGTCCATGGGTTGTGGGAACATTTCAATGATGGGCAATGGAAGTTGAGTGAAGTTATCCCCTTTGGTTCAAGAGCCTGATGGTCGGGGGCAGTAACTGTTCCTGAATGTGGTAGTGTGAGTACTGACGCTCTGGTACCTTCTCCCTGTTGGCAGCATGTCCTTGGTGGTGGGGGTCCTTGATTATGGATGCTGCTTTCCTGTAACCACACTTGTTATGGCCTCTTTACACAGAAAAGAGTATACCTGCCATAGAGGGAATTTAGCAAAGATTCACCAGATTGATTTCTAAACTTTCAAGTGTGTTGTAAGAGGAGAAATTCGATTGACCAGACGTGTATTCACTAGAGTTTAGAAGGATGAGAGGGGATCTCACTGAAAGGTACAAAATTCTGTTGGGTAGATTCTGTCGCAGATTCAATGCAGAGAAATTGTTTCCACTGTCTGGAAACAACTAAAGTATAGAAATTCACCCAATCACCACCCTCTGAGCAAAGAAATCTCACTTCTTGTTGTCTTATTGGTCTTGGTCTGTGTGCTGGGACTGTAGTTGCCGATTCTACATTCCCAGACAGTTCCTGGAGGTGAATAGATTTCTATACACAAAATGCATCAGGAATCATAGAGAAAGAATGGGAATATAGCACTGAGATCAAAGGTGAAGCAGGTTCACGGAGCCACTGCCTCCTCGGGCTCCTATTTTCCATGAGTCTACAATATATTTCTACAACTAGAGCTGTACAACTGTCGTTTGTCCCCGGCAATTATACCTCAATAATCTCAACCTCACAGTCTCCCCCAGTCGATTACATTTTATAAAAATATTTACAACCTGAAACATCAGCAATTCCTTTCCTCCCGCCAATGCTGCATGGTGTGCTGAGTTCCTCCAGTGGACTGTGTACTGCTCCATTTCCCAACATCAGCAGTCTCTCATGTCTGCATTGGGACAGCACAGTAGTGTAGTGGGTAGCACAACGCTTTACAGTCCAGGCGACCCAGGTTCAATTTCCCACCGCTGCCTGTAAGGAGTTTGTACGTTCCCCCGCCCCGTGACCGTGTGGGTTTCCTCCGGGTGCTCAGGTTTCCTCCTGCAGTCCAAAGACGTAACAATTGGTAGGTTAATTGGCCATTAAACAGCTCCTTTTAAGGTTGAGACTGGTGTCAAACAGGGGGGCATCATTGCCCCAAATCTGTTTGCCATTTTCATTGCAACTATTCTTCACCTCACAGGCCAAGTCCTCCCACGAGGAGTCCAGATTCTCTACAGGATAGATAGGGGGGCTCTTTAACCTTAACAGGTTCAAAGCAAAGACAAAGTGTTAACTACTTCCATTATGAAGCTCCAATATGTGGATGGCAACGCCATTGAAGCTCATTCTGAGGAGGACCTGCAGTGCATAATAGATGCTTTTTGCCAGAGCATACAAGGTCCTGGGACTTGATCTAAACATCAAGAAAACCCAAGTCCTGCATCAACCTGCTCCAGATCAAGCTCCCAAACCTCCAGCCATCCAGGTTGACAACCTCCCTCTGGGGAACACCGAACATTTCCCATATCTTGGCAACCTTCTTTCTTCAAGAGCCAATATTGACCTTGAAATAAATCACAGAATAGGTTGGGTGAGCGGAGCTTTGGCCAAGCTGAGAAAGAGGGTTTTTGAAGATCAGGATATCAAGACCAACACTGCGTTTCTGGTCTATGAAACTACAGTCCTCCCCTCCTTGCTGTTCAGAGCGGATTCATGGACAACATACAGCAGGCACATAAGATCCCTAGAAACTTACCGTCAAAGATGCCTCCAAAAGATTCTGAGAGTTGGCTGGAAGAATGGGCATACTAACTCCAGCATCCTGGAGGAAGTTAACATTAAGTCCATAGCCACAATCGTGACTTAACCTCAATTGTGATTGGTTGGCCACATTATCCGTATACAGTACCTGACTCCTGCCTCCTTAAACAACTCCTGTTTGGCCAACTCAAGGATGCAAAGCACACTCCTGGAGGGCAGAAAAAGTGGTTCAAGGACAATATCAAGGCCCACCTGAGGAAATGTCACATTAATCTGAATGGATTGGAGAAATTAACACAGGATAGGAAAAGCTGGAGAAGGACTGTCTATGAGGGGACTGCACAGCTCGAAGAATATCTCCACCATGCCGCTGAGACCAAACGGCTTCAACATAAGGAGAGATTGGGACAGGCCCAACTACATCCACCACTACTTCAATGACCTACACCTGCCAACACTGCAATAGGACTTGTGGATCACGGATCGGCCCCTTCAGTCATCTCAAGACCCACAAGTGACCAGATCAACCACCAGGAGAAGAATCATACCCGACTAGGGGTGATCGTTGATGATGATGAATTGGCCATTGTAAGTTGTCCCGTGATTAGGCCAGGATTGCTGAGCAGCATGACTCGAAGGGCCGATAGGGCCTATTCCGTGCTGCATCTCAAAAAATAAATAAAAATTAAACTTACTGCTATGGTGAACCTACAACTTAACCCATTATTTTTTGAGGTGGTGCTCTTCTAAAGTAAGTAAACTCAGTAACAAACAAGAAGTAAAACTGTTGGAAAATTCTTCTGTTCTTTTCCTCCTCTAGACCAAGTATTCTAAAGCAGTCCCAGTCTCCCATTCCCCAATCATTGCAAACTTTACCCATGCACATCTTCTGTATCACATGAAGCTTCTGATCACCTGCCAGTTATACATTTAATTATTGGGATACAGAGAACAGTAAACCCTTCTGGCCCTTTGAGCTGCCCTGCCCAGCAATCTCCCCCATTTTAATCCTAGCCTAATCACTGGACAGTTTATAATGACCAATTAACCTACCGACTAGTATACCTTTAGACTATGGGATGACACCGGAGCACCTGGAGGAAACTCAGAGGGAGAATGTGCAAACTCCTCACAGGCAGTGGTGGGATGCTTAATGACTTGCATTGGGTTTGGATTCAGTAGCACTCCTAATCTAATCCCTTCCCACCTCCATAACTTCAGCCCTATGCCCCTCGCAAAAGTCTTTGTACCCCTGATGCAACTACTTTCCCATTGCCTGATGCTGACCCCCGATTGCCTGTCCACACACTGGAGTACCGTACTTGACCCCACAGCCTACCTTGCACCTTGTTGTCAGTCTGCTCCACCCTTCCTCTGTCACTGTAACACTTTATTCAACACTCTGTAGCAACACACACAAGGTGCTGGAGGAATTCAGCAGGCCGGGCAGCAACTACGGAAAAGAATAAACAGTCGACGTTTCGGGCTGAGAACTGTCTTCAGGAGTGAGAAGGAAGGGGGGAAATACACACAGTGGGTAAATCTTGCTGATAAGAGAATTGATTTTTGACAGACCACTCCAAAGTATTGAGGAAAAAGAGGATGCCGTGCAGTGACAGCAATGCTGTTTAATTTAGCTGATGTGTTACCTGTTTTCTTGCATGTAAAGCAATTGCTGCGATATCAATAGCTTGTTGTATGAACGAACTATAAAGACAAATTCAATTGAAAATGGGCAGATGATGACTGAGATGCTCAGGCTGCTGAGTCAAGATTTACAGGGATTTGTGAAGATTTACACCCTATCATGGCCGAGAATAAGACACTGGGTGGGGGATTAATCAACCAATCAACTGCAAAGCTGAGGGACATACACAACATGCCCAACATAAACAAAAATATTTTCAGATGTATGCACGTTTTTTGAATATGAATGAGAATCCATCAATATGAACAATGATGGTCGGTGATTTCGAGTCCATGATGCATCTGCAAATGCACAGAAAACATTCCAAAATAAAAGGAGCAAGGAGAAAAGACCAAAAGTTTGCTGGAAACTTGAGCTGTACCGAGATGGGGCAACAGACGTGCTTTGGTAAATTGGTTTCTTAGTGTCATATGTACCAAGACGCAGTGAAAGATTTCGCCACCCAAATAATTCAATTCATTACAACAGTGCATTGAGGTATAGAATATAGGAAAGCAATCACAGAGTGTCTTTCCCCTCTCGCCCCACTCCGACTCATTCTCTCCTTGGAGGGGGAGAGTTTGTTGCCGATTCTCGAGTCAGACAACCCGGAAAAAGATGTGATTTGGCAGACTTTTAAACCCTAATCTGTGAGCTCTTTGTCTTGCAACACACACAAGATTTCCAGCATCTGCAGATTTCCTCGTGCTAGCTCTTTGTCTTTGTTGGTCTCCTCTCTCGCAGCGAAAGGGGGACATCTCTCTGTTCCTTTATTGCGGGGGGGGGGGGGGGAGAGAGCCTGTGGTATGTCAAATTATTAGGAGAACGATTAGATTTTTGTTGATGAGACCATGGTCTCTCTTGGGGGCTTTGCTATTACTTGCTTTGTGGGTGGAGGGTGCTGATGCTCTTTTGCAGAAGTAAGTGGGGAGGGGGAGGGTCGTTGTTTTGCTGTTGCTTGTGCATGGGAGGGGGAAGTAGGAGGGCTTTGGGGTTATAGTGTTTTTAACTGCCACTCATTCTTTGGGTCATGCTTCTGATTTCATGAATGTCTGTGAAGCAAAAGAATTTCAGGGTGTATATTGTATACATTCTCCAATATTAAATGGAACTAATGATTGCTGAATTATTGGAGTGGGAAAGTAAATGGACACAGTGGATCAGGCACAAACTCAAAGGGTTGAATGGTCTATTCTGGATTCTATTGTTTATGTTCTAAGTCATATTATCCACAATCAATGCCTTCTTGCCTTGTTCACCATTTATAAAATTCATTCATTCCATTGATTTTGTGTAGATTTTGATGTTGGCATTGGTACTGCTTTATCATTGTCACATGTAGCAAAATACAGAGAAAAGTGTTTGTTTACAATCTACCCAGGCAGATCATTCTGTATGTAAGTACATAAGGCCATAGGAACAGATATCAGGCCATTTGGCCCATCGAGTCTGCTCTGCTTTTCGTCATGGCTGATCCATTTTTCCTCTCAGCCCCAATCTCCTGCCTTCCCCCGCATCCCTTCATTCCCTGACCAATCAAGAATCTATCAAGCTCTGCCTTAAGTATACATACAGACTTGGCCTCCACAGATGCCTATGGTAATGAATTCCACAGATTCACCATTCTCTGGCTAAAGAAATTCCTCCTCATCTGTGTTCTAAAAGGATGGCCCTCTATTCTGAGGCTGTCTATTTAACACGTTACAAAAGAAAAGCAGAGTAAAGCGTTGCAGTTACAAGAATAATTCATTAATGACTAGTAGTTGGGTGAAATTTTGAAATTTACAGATGACAAAGTTAAGAGGCATAACAAAGAGTGAAGAGGATAGCAATATTCTGCAAAAGGGCAGCAATAGGCTGGAATAATGGCCAATCAAGTGGTAGATGAAACTCAATGCAGTGAAATATGAAGTGATAAATTTTGGCCAAAAGAATGATGAGAAGAAATTTTGACAGTAGTATAGTTTTAAAGGATCCACAGAATCGGAGGGACTGGTTGGAAATCCAAGAAAACTTTTGAAAAGGGAAACATGAGATTGCCTAGGTCTCTAGGTTTCTTCTGTACAGGCAGAGAGCACAATAATAGGGATGGGTGAGGTACATTGAAGCTGTATAACATACTGGCAAAGTCACCACTGGAATATTACATCTAATTCTGATCATCACGCCTCCAGGAAGGATGTAAATTCTCTAGAGATGGTGCGGAAAATATTTAGTGGAATGGTTCCAAGGATGAAGAATCAAGTTTCGATTGGAGAATTGGGAGTTGTTCTCCTTTCTGTAGAGGATGAAGGAGATGGTATTGGTTTAGCAGACCATGAAAATATTTTTAAAACTTTTCTAATGGTGGAAAGCTGGATAAAAGCAGAAAATACTGAAAACGGTCAACAGGTCAGACAGCAACTGTAGAAACAGTTATCATTTCAGGAGAAGAACCCTTCACCAGAACAAGTCCATGATGGACAGACGCCATTTCAATTAGCAAATAGTAAGTGACCAACATCTGCCAATAAAATAATGGGAAATAAATACAAAGAGGGATTGAAAATGCAGAGAGTGGTGTTAACCTAGAACAGTGTTGGAAAAATAATCAGGGCTTTGAAAAGGAAATTAGATAGGATAATTAAAGAAAATAATTTGCTGGGGAAAGAATAGAAGGTAAAGGATAAACTGCTTTACTTGACAAAATACAGCTGCCCAATTAATGGTGAAAGGCCTCTTTCAGTGCTACAAGGACTCTATGGTTAGGTGAAACATAGAATGGTACAATTTTTTTCAATCTTAAATTAACTGAAATGCAGCTTAGCTCTCTGTACTAAACTTGTGATTCATAAAACCAACATTCCTTTGCCCTGCTTTGGGCATTGTGGGTGTTTCTGTCTGTATTTTCCCTCTTTAAAGCCAGCGTGATATTTCCTCCTACTCTTCATTCATTTTTAAAAGTTGCAGAGAGGGGAGGCAATGTCCTTGAACATAAACTCTAAGCACCCGGCAGTCTGATGGAATCTCGTCTCAGTCGACTTTATTCATCAGCATCTCACCTACTCCTCTTCTCCCCACTTTCTACATCTATTCATTGGCCTTACGGTAAAATTAATTTATTTTCGCATCTATTAATGGAGGATTACTAATTCACGTGAAATCCCACTTGCATTTGCAAGCACAAGTAGTTTATTTCTGTGTGTTCTTGTATAGTGATAGCATTCTGTACAAACCTGCCCCCCACATACAGGGCAGCTTGGATATGAAATTTCAACTTCTATTTCCCTAGGTCACCTATGAACATTGAGAATAATCAAGATCGAGCTACTGAAATCATTAAGTGCCCGAACACCAATTTCCAATCGTACAGAGATGCTTTAATCCATTGCATACCAATTTCATGATCTTCACCAGTCTTTTGTGGGATAATATATATTTTTCTAAATTTAGATCACCCTCTTAGTTACAAGTCTTAACGCATTCATAGGTTGGAAAGCTGCGATATTCTGTTCACAAATGTGTGCCAATGTTCACTCATCTGATCCTGAATTGTACTTCTCACTAAATGACTGTTCATTCAGCTTCTCTTAGCAGCATCTTGCAGTTTATGAACTTCACGCTGCAGTTGTCTGCGGAAGCCACAGCACTTCGGTCTGATTCACCATACGCAGAAGAGTCTGGGAAGGAAGTTTCTGAAGAACATGACAACATGTAATATAAATGTGAGCCTTTCATTCAAATGTGTTTATATTATACTCTCAGGAAGTGGTCTCACTAGTGCTGGTGCTAAGTGTTGAGCTTTCTTTTCTTATTTTTTTTATATATCCTTGAACTCCAAAGCACTCGAGCCACTGTTAGGAATCAGATGTCTATCTATTTGTGGTGTTGCTGGCTATTTCTGTCAAAAGTTTCTTCAATTATCTGCCTGCCATTAATTATCTTATATGATGTTACAAATGGATTTTGAAAACCACGGGGATCCAGTGCTCAGAGAGTTAACACATACTATCATTACCTTTGCTCTGATGCATGAAGCAGTACAGACACTTTTATCATTAGACGCAGTACAGATGCTCTGTCATTTGTGCTTATCAGTGCTCTGAGAACAGAGACAGAATGTTTTTACAGAAAGTCACAGACTTGATCTGTTTTTCAAACATGATAATAACAAGCAAATTAACCATCTTGGGACGCTGTCGGGTTTAACTGTATGTCATAATATGTCACAGTGGACTGGAAAGTATTCCACATGTGTGGTCACTCTTATTATCAACCATTAGTGGAACATATTATTAACTTGATTAATAAAAATGAAAACCATATAGATAAAGTTACATTGTGATCAATATTGTGTAATGTGATAGACTATAATCATCTATAATCATATTTCAATACAATTTCATCATATCTAATTGTAAATATCGCTGTTAATTCAAACTTACATCTACGATGCACAAGACCAATGCAGTTTCCAGAGCTGTTTCATTTTATTTCAATAAATTTTAAGATATCATTCTGATTTTGGGTTTCTTTGTTCTGATCATTCTTTAACCAAAATCTTACTGATCTTGGGCATATTGGATTGGCTCAGGTTTTTGGCCTGGTTCGAATGCTCTGGCTTCACTCCTTGTATCCCTGTGAAAAATAGAAGCTTCGAACCTGGCAAAGAACGGCAGATATCTTTCATCATTTGCCACTGTCAAGAATAGTGTTCAAGAGAATAAAGAGGACATTGATAACATTTTACTGAATTGAAACATTATCCTTTATTTTTTTTTGCCTTAAAATGCTACTTGAAGCAACTACTGTACTAAATGTATTTTATGAAATATTGTGTCCGTATAGCACATTTAATCCTTTGAATTTATTACAGATTTCCTCACTACCACTCTTTATGTTGAAACACATCACATGAAGAGCCTAACTAACTTATGACTGTCAAAAAGGAAAATGTAGCAGATGCTGGAAACCTGAAATAAAAACCAGATAACACTGAAAATGTGCAGAAAGATGAATCAGGATCAATGGAGAGAGAAACAGAGTTGATATTTCAGGCTACCAAAACTAGGAAAAGGTAGAAATAAAACTTAATTTAAAAATGTTAAACTTCTTTTATTTCTGGTTCTTCCTAATGAAAGGTTATTGACTGAAACCAGTGACTTGTTTTTTCCTTTGTCCACAGTCGATCCCTGGTTGCTGAGTATTTCCAGCGTTTCTGCTTTAATTAGGACATACAACTATGTTTGTGCTCTATGGGAAGCGCTTCCCACCACTCCGTCTGAGCGTATCTCAGCTCCCTTCTGTTTCTCGTTTATGTTACTGACCAACTTCCTAGCAAGCAAGTTCTGCCTCAGCTAGTTCTGGTGGCAACAAGCGGTCGTTCCCGAAGGTTGTTTGGGTGAGGAAGTTTATCTGAAACTCCCTGGCAAGTTTACAAGTGATTATCTTATATTTATGATGCTATGGACTTGTTGAGAGGAAACTCATTCACTATGCACACTCTATCTTCATTGTTCAAATCACTATCCAGTCCGAGCTCAGCCCCTTTTTCAAGGAAATACTTTCCAGCCAGAGCAGACAATTCCAATCATTAAAAACTCTCAAAATGGTATAGCCCTTGTAGATGATGCCAGAGGTTTTTGTAGACCGAGGCGACTTCTTCCAGTTTGTCTGCGAAACAGCCTATTCTTCTTCTTTTCTCCTGTAATTCTTTCCTTTTCAAGGTGGCTGGGGTCCTGTTGGAGTCCATGATCTACAGCTGTAGCTCAAGCTACGGTTCTCCACAGGTGGTGGGGGGGGCAGTGCTTTTACTGGTGCAAGCGGGGGGGGGGGGGAATTTCATTCATACATTGTGTTTTTTTTTTCTGTTTCAGCGATGTCTGTGAAGAGTAAGAATTTCAGGCTGTATACTGTATACATTCTCTGATTTTAACTTGAACCATTTGAGTTTTTCATCATTAAGACTGACTTCTTGTACATGACCAATCAACAATGTATGTCATTTATATTTGACTTGTTTTCTGTGTTTACTTCTGACCTTATGATGGAAGGGGCGGGGCCATTACTGAAGCAGTTGAAGGTGCTTAGGTGTACAACATTAAGTGGAAGAACTTCTGCACTGACATCTGGGAGTAGATGATTGACCTCCAACAACCAAAACCATCTTCCGTTGAACAAGACATGGCTCCACCGGCTGCAATTGTTTCTTTTACTTTGATGCTCTTTGACTTCAGTTTTGCCAGGATGCTGTGCTCTTCGCGAACATGCAAACTGGACGTTGGCGAGTATGTTATTGGTGAGTAAATCCCACTAAGTGTCAGTGCTGATGGCAGTTTCCGTCACATTGTTGATGATTGAGATTAAATGGTAAATGATCGTAGACCCCAAGACCCCAAAATCCCTCTGTGCTTCAGTACTGTTAAGTGCCCCATTAATAATTGTGTAGTTTCCTTTTACATTCAATCTCCCAAACTGTAACATCCCACACTTGCCCAACTGAATCTCCATCAGTAATTCCTCTAACCATATCTGTAACTGATCTACTTTATATTAGGGTATCATTTGGCAATCTTCTCTGCAATGCAACTAAACATCGTGTCATCTGCAGACGTACCAATCCACCCAAAAGGTTGTCATCCAGGTCAGATATATTGAGCATCTCTGCACCATCCGGCATGAGCGGGACTTGCCGGTGGCCTAACAATTTAATTCCAATTCCTATTCCCTTTCTGACGTGTCAGTCCACGGCCCCTTTGTGCTAAGGTGGAGGGGCAACACCTTATATTGCATCTGTGTAGCCTCCAACCTGATGGCATGAATATCGATTTCTCCTTCCAGTAAACAAATTTCCCACCCTTCCCTTCTTCCTCTATTTCCTATTCTGACCTTTCACCTCTTCTCATCTGCCTTTTACTTCTCCCTGGATCCCTCCTCCTTCCCTTTCTCCTATTGTCCACTCTCCTGTCCTACCAGATTCCTTCTTCTCCAGCCTTTTACCTTTCCCACCCACCTGGCTTCACCTATCTCCTTCCAGCTAGCCTCCTTTCCCTTCTCCAGCTTATTATCCTGGCATCTTCCCCCTTACTTGTCAGTCCTGAAGAAGGGTCTCAGCCCGAAGCGTCGACTGTTTATTCATTTCCATAGACGCTGCCTGACCTGCTGAGTTCCTCCAGCACTTTGTGTGTGTTGCTATGTATTTATTTATATTTATAATCCACTATTTATTCAACTAAACACTTTAAAATTCAGAGATTTCATAGATTTTAAATTAATACAAATTATGTATAAAGTAAAAAATGGACAGTTACCACAAAGTATCCAAAGATTGTTTAAACTGAGAGAAAATCAACATGATTTGAGAGGAACATGTATAACATCAGGAACAAAGTATAAGAACAAATGTAAAAAATCATTGTATTTCAGTCAGAGAGGTGAATCTATGGAACAGTTGTAGTGAGAATTTAAAAGCATGCACTACACTTAACAAGTTTTAAAAATTATTTTAAAATAATTTAACGAACAAGTATAAAAATACATGATTTAAAATGAGTGTAATGTAAATAAATGAATCTTGGAACTGGATTTTGTGTTAAAAGATTATGAAATCTTTTGTTTTGATGTGATGATTGACGCCAAATATATTTTTGTAAAAGTAAGAGGGGTAGGCATAATAAGCTGTAGCTTCAGCCTATATGCTTTCGGTGGGGTTTAAAGGTTTTTATTATTTAATTTTGTCTTATGAAATTACTGTTATGAAATCATCGTTGAAAATGATGCTTTTTGTAATGTTTATACTGACCGAATTAAAATTTCGGACATTCATTCATTTATATTTATATATCTGAACACTACTAGTCACAGCCTCGTATGAAAGACCTTGTAGAATGCTAGAACGCATGTTGGCAACATCTATTATTCTAATTTTATTACTCACCTTTGTCACCTCCTCAAAAATCTTAGTCAAATTAATAAGGTAAGATTCATCTTGCTTTTTATGAACAGTATGTATATACACTTTTCCACATCATTAAGCAGATGCTAGTGTAGGTTTTATGCAGAGTTGTTTGGCCAGAGCTACAGCTAGTTCTGGAATGCCGGTCTTTGTACGAGAGCTGGGAAATTATCTAGTCCTGTCGTCTTTCTAGTATCGAGTGTTATCAGCCATTTCTTGATATCAAATTGCTTACTTGAGCAACATTGTGTCGTAGAAGTCGCTTATCAAAACTGAAGTCTTAGATTTCTTTGGGAAGCACAACATTTACATGCATATAAAGTTTGTAGTAGAGAAATCAAAAGAGTATTACAGTGGAAACTTATTTATTCTGTAACTGCTCAGGTCGCATTTTAAAAGATCAATGCTTTGTTGCTTTTGATTCCACATTTGCTAAAACTCAGTGGAGGGTCTTCGGGGTGCAGAAATTCAATGGAAATTAATTCTGGAAATGGTGCAATTTGCATGCAATGTTACTCTGAATATTTTGCAACTGAGAAGATTACGACTAGTTAAAGAGGGTAACACACACAAAATGCTGGAGGAACTCAGCAGGCCAGGCAGCGTCTATGGAAAATAGTACAGTTGACTTTTTGGGCCAAGAGGCTTCGGCAGTAACTTGGATTTCCAGCATCTGCAGATTTTCTGTTGTAGATAGAGAGGGTGCTGGTCTCCACTGATTCTGATAATACTGGGGACTTGTGTGCAAGCACAGGAGAATAAAATTTGATTTTAAGAAGTAGCAAAAAGAGAGAGAATTGAATCATTGAAATTTTTCAATTCATTAGCTGGCTTCTGTGCATCGAAATGAGAAGCAGATCAATCTCAAGTTAGGAAGCCTTTTGTTGCAATAGATCAAGAGCAACTCAGCTGAGGCAGTCAAGGCAATTGATGTTGCAAGGGCAACTGATGCAGCTCAAGATCTATTATACAGTGAGAAAAACATGTGGCAAATGAGCATCAACAATGCAAAGTGATTTGAGAAATATAAGAGCCATGAAAATTTAAATGATCACAAAGATATTTGAGCTGCTTTATTTCAAAGTTCATGTCCTTCAGTGTTTATATTATTAAATCCAACTTTCTTATTCTGGCAAGCGACTTCAATGCCAATTATCTTGGTATATAAAGCAAATGAACGACTGAGGAAAACTCATGGACTCCAGTCTCTTACAATACAGATAAAGCACTGGCAACCTAATATTAGCATTGTAAAGGAGGTTTGGTTGTTTTCTTCTACTTTCCAGCCTCAATGATTCAATTCTCTCTCTTTTTGCTACTTCTTAAAATCAAAATTTATTCTCCTGTGCTTGCACACAAGTCACCAGTATTATGCACAGCACTTTTAGTTTCTCTCCTACTGAGCCCTGGTGCTTTGAGAATGCCTGACTCCTTCGCCTGCAGGAATTCTCTTTCAATCTTGCTTAGCGTTCCTCAAGATGTTTGCTGCTTACAGGCTGTTATGAACCCCACATAAGCATATCAGAAAATACGAAAGATGTGATAAAAATCTTCAATTAGTTAAAGCTATACAGCATGTCTCCCCGTCTTCCTTAAATCTTCAATCTATGAATTTCAAACCGGTAATTTGCCCTTTTGCTTCTTTAATCCTTCTGCATTCATATGAGCTCCCAATTCCCCCAAGTCTCTTTAGTTCCGGTTGCACTGGTAAGCAATTAGTCTCTACGCAAATTTTGCTGCATTACTACAATGTACACACATATCAAAACTGATAATATAAAGCCCTAACATAGATACACACACAGTTTCATTTACTCAGCTGTTTGAGCCCCTCCAGCATTTTGTGTGTGTTGCTCGGATTTCCAGCATCTGCAGATTTTCTCTTGTTTCTGTTTCACTTACTGCTGGGTATTGGGGTACTTTCCAGATTTGAAGTGAAGATGTGTTTTTTCAAACAAAACGAGAGCATTTTTATTACATTAGGATAAAAAAGTGTGACTACTTTCCTTCCTATCACAACAATTAGCTTGTCAAATCAACTACACCACTTTTGGGGTCTGGTAGACCAGCCAAACTGCAGGACCAACAGATCAGACATTTGTACAAGCTGCTCTTGTGCACAACATGATTCAGAATATCATTTTCTAACTCCAGCATTTCCTAAAAGTAAATTTTGGAAAGTAAATGTAGACAGCATGTTAAGAAAATGAGTTGAACATCATCATGTATTTAACACGATAGCTGCAGTCCACAGGAAAATAACTGATTCGACAAATATAAAAATTGACGTAATGCTTTGAGATGTTTAAGCTTTACTAAATTCAATGGACCAGTAAATGAATAAGGTCTTGGAAAATCTCATCAAATTTTCCCTCAGCATAAATAATTAGCATGTGAACCATTCAGCTTCCAAACTGGTGGACAAGCGGTGCCAGAAAAAATAACATCAGCTTCACAGTCACCGACCAAATCAACAAGGCAGGGTTTTGCCATTCAAGTTTAAGACGCCAGCACTGACAGGAGGTCCTGTCATTATCATCTGTTTGTGCAGTTCCTGATAATGGCAGAGTCTTTCAGGAGAGTGACTGAATTAATGCATGCAAAGATTGAATGCTCAGTTTTTGGAACTGTTGGTGAGAAGACCATTGAAGTTTGAGATTTATTTAAGAGGGATTTCTTGTAAACTGTCATGTGGGAGGAGGAATAATCTTAGTTAATGATTTCTACTGAATAAGAAAGGAAAAATCTGATCTGTGTCCGATGAGTAGGCTGGTCTAAGAGAGTGGCGTAGTTGATTTGACCAGTCTTAAACTGTAAATTAAAGTTAATTGTCATGATAAGATGGAGAGCACTTCCACTTTTTTTTATCCAAACATAATAAAAATACACTCATCTCGATTGAAAGAATGAGTTTTCAATTCAAACACTGAAAAATACCCCAAATAGCTTGCAGTAAATGAAACTGTGTGTATGTATGTATATATATATATATGTTAAAGCTGTATAATACTAGTGGCTGCATGATTGCTCTTTATTGGTGCACCTTGAGGTTTATTGTTCCTATTAGCTCACAGAGTGAATATTCTCCAATTTTTTTTAATCAAACATGCATATTTTTGATAATACTGATGTCAATGCTGATAAGGTGCAATTTTGAGAGTCATGATGTATACTGCAAATTGTGTTCATCAAACAAAGGTGTTCTCAGCCCAAAATGTGTAATCTAAGTAAATTACGCAGTTTGTTGAGTTTAATTAATTAAATTTGCATAATGAAATAAATTTGCATATTATAATGTACTTGTTGCTTTCGCACTGTGGCTCAGATGTTGCAATTTGGACTGATAAACACTGATATTGTATTCATATCTTATAATGATTACTTAGCTAAAATAAATATATTCTCATGAAATGCTGGCAGAGAACAGGGATGGATAACACTCCATAATCCATCTGCAGAGGCACAAAAAACACAATGTAATTCCTAAAGTCAACACTTTAAATATGCTGTTATTTAATACAGTATTGCAACAGCCAATTGCTGTGCTCTTATTGATTCCATGGTGACCTAATCTCTAACAAGGGAAATCCTGTGTTCTGTTCCTGCTGTTTCAATCTCTTCAGAGTCTTGACATGATTGTATCAGCACTGTCATGGACTCAATCACCAGTGCAAATATAGTAACTGAGATTGTGGGAACTACTAGTGACCACTTACCCGCACCAGAACTATATCCTTCTAAAACTTGACTATTTAAGTCAAAGTGGAGATTATTGCCCATGTGTATAATCAGTGGGCACTTTAAGTACACCTATACACCTGCTTGTTAATGCAAATATCTAATCAGCCAATCATGTGGCAGCAAGTCAATGCATAAGAGCATGAGGACATGGTCATGAGGTCCATTTGTTGTTCAGACCAGACATCAGCATGCGGAAGATGTGTGATCTAAATGAATTTGATCGTGGAATGATACTCAGGGTGGCTTGAGTATCTCAGAAACTGCTGATCTCCTGGGATTTTCATGCACCTCAGTCTCTAGAGTTTACAGAAAATGGTGCTCAAAAATAAAAAAAAATACATCCTGTGAGTGGCAGTTCTGTGGGCCGTTCTTGTTAATAAGAGGGGTCAGCGGAGAATGGCCAGGCTGGTTCACATTGATAAGAATGCGATGTTAACACAAAATAACCACACGATACAACAGTGGTGTGCAGAAGTACGTCTGTGAATGCAGAACTCATCAAACCTCGAAGTGGATAGACTACAGCAGCAAAAGACCACACTGTGCTCCACTCCTATACCTTATAAAGGGGCCACTGAATGTGCATATTTTGATAATAAATTTTACCTTGACTTTGACTTTGAGCTTCCAGACTGTCCAGTGATATCATGTGACAATCTGAGCTCATAGACAGACATAGACCAGCCAGGGAGTCATGAATAAAAGTTATTGCTTTTCATAAACACAAAGCTTAGCTTGCAATTTATTGGCTTGAAGTTTATGATCATATAGTTTGTATAAAGTCTGACTATAATGAGTGCTCTGAAAAGATAAATTGATTTTGGTGTAGTTCCAATTGACATAAAATTTACTCTCTCTGTCATCAGCCCTGCGCCTTGCCGTAGATCATTAAGCTTCTAGGGCTTTGAGCATCTGTATTCACTAATCAATATCTTAACTGGGATTGTTAAGCCCTTGTGTTCTCAGTTTAATCTTGTCAAGTTCATTGTGGCTGGCACACGTTCCCCACAGTCTACGATTATTTAAAGAGGACTCAGCTTGTGTCATTGTGTCGGAGAGGATGAATTACCTTGTGGTGTCGCTCCTCCGGAGCTCTGATTCCGATGTTTAACCTTCCATCTCTTCCTAGGGATCTTGCCATTCCTCCGCACCAGGGTCCAGTCCTTCCTGAGCGCATCATGAGCGCTCTAATGAACAACACGTGTATTTCTCCAAAATGACAGGTTTTGCGTTAAGTTCAGTTAATGTTATTACTTACACAGATAGCGTAGCATCCTCTACATAGCACCATTCAGAGACAGAGAAGCAGTTTCAGCGACAGGTTACTATCGATGCAATGCTCCTCAGACAGGATGAAGAGGTCAATACTCCCCAATGCCATTAGGCTTTACAATTCTACCGCCAGGACTTAGAACTTTTTAAAAGCTATTATTAATGCTTTTTGAGATAGTGATTTAGATGCATATCATATTTTTTTTACTGAGTTAAGTATTGTATGTAATTAGTTTTGCTACAACAAGTGTATGGGACATTGGAAAAAAGTTGAATTTCCCCATGGGGATGAATAAAGTATCTATCTATCTATCTATCTATCTATCTATCTATCTATCTATCTATCTATCTATCTATCTATCTATCTATCTATCTATCTATCTAGCAGTTAGTGTAATGCTTTACAATGCCAGCTATGGATTGGAAGATCAGAATTCAGTCAGAATCAGGATTATTATCACCAGCATGTGTCCTAAAATTTGTTAACTTAGCAACAGCAGCTCAATGCAATACATAGTATAGAAGAAAATAATAATAATAATAAAAAATAAATAAATCAATTATAGTATATATATAGATTTAAAATCATGCAAAAATCAGAAATAATGTATATCAAAAAAAAGTGAGGTAGTGTTCAAGGGTTCAATGTCCATTTAGGAATCGGATGGCAGAAGGGAAGAAGCTGTTCCTGAATTGCTGAGTGTGTGCCTTTGGGCTTCTGTACCTCCTCCCTGATGGTAATGGTGAGAAAAGGGCATGCCCTGGGTGATGGGGGTCCTTAATAATGAACGCTGCCTTTCTGAGACACTGCTCCTTGAAGACATCCCGGGTAGTTTGTAGACTAGTACCCAAAATGGAGCTGATTAAATATACGACCCTCTGCAGCTTCTTTTGGTCCTGTGCAGTAGCCCCCCCCCCACATCAGACAGTGACGCAGCTGTCAGAATGTTCTCCATGGTACATCTCTAGAAGCTTTTGAGTGTAGTTTTTGATAGTTCCTGCCACTGTCTGTAAGGAGTTTGTACATGCTCCCCATAACCGTGTGGGTTTCAATGCGGGTGCAGGGGTTTTCTTCCGCTTTCCAAAGACGTATGGGTTAGGGTTAGCGAGTTCTGAGCATGCTCTGTTGGTACCAGAGGCATGGCCATAACTGGAGGCTGACCCAGCACGTCCTCAGACTGCACTTATCGCTGATGCAAATTACTGTATGTTTCGATGTACATGTGACAAAAAAGAGTTCACTTTAATCATTAAACCATATCATTCCAATTCAATTCTGCTGGGCCTGTGTGTGATCTGTCGTTGATCCTGAGGTGAATGAGGCTCTCGCGGTTGAAGGAGACGCACAAAGCAACTGCACACCGCAGCGGTCGTGTGGCTGTGGCGGAGTGAGGCAATGTTCAACACAGTGCCTGGGAATTCTATAAATTACAACAAATAAATAAATAATCCAGTAAAGGGATAGTGAGGCATCACGCATGGGTTCATATGCACCATTCAGAAATCTGCTGTTCCTAAAATGGTGAGAATGGGTCTGCAGGCTTCCGAAACCTCCTCCCTGATGGCAGTAATGCGAAGTGAGCATGTTCCAGACGGTGAAGATCCCCAGTGATAGATGATGGATTCCTGAAACACTGCCATTTGAAGATGTCCTTGATGGTTGGGAGGCTAGTGCTCATGATGGAACTGGCTGTTCATAATCCACTGCAGCTTTTCCCGATCCTGTGCACTGGCGCTTCCACACCTAATGGAGATGCACTCAGTCGGAATGCTCCTGAGGGACCGAGACAAACTTCCATTTGCGTGCCATCCACACAGACTACATAGGGCACTATATAACCGGAGGCAAGATCCACTCGGGAATGCCCTGGGAGGTCTTGTGCCCGGGAGCGATCTCTTCCTCTGGGACGCTGGACAGACCTCACTGGGTGAGCTGCCCTCTGTGTTGGTCTCCTGATGCAAGAGGGGCTCTGCAGGCAGAACGCATGAGTTAGGATATCCCGTTGCAGCTGGCCGGGACATAGGCGGTCAAGGTCGAGCTTATTGTGAGAGCCTCTCTTGCAGCTGCGTCACAGGCACATAGCATCAGATAAGCAGCATTCGGATGTAAAGCAGAAATAAAGCATAAATTATAGAACATAGAAAAGTACAGACCCTTCGGCCCACACTGCTGTGCTGAACTACTTAACTGCCTTACTTGGAGGCGGAAAGTGCGCAGTTGTGTATGGAAGTGCATGGGGAATTGCAGGGTAACTCATTAGCCTAGGCCTCGGCTCAGAGGCAAATGGTAAATGATGGCAATGTCCATGTATCCTCACCCTCCCCTCCCGGAACTGGGTCCAGGACAGCTTCTTCAACCAGGCCAGACTGATTAATTCATGCTGATACAATTATATTTCTATGCTTTATTGACTATCCTGTTGTACATACTATTTATTGCAATTACTATAAATTGCACATTGCACATTTATACGGAGATGTAATATAAAGATTTTTACTCCTCATGTATGTGAAGGATATAAGAAATAGAGTCTATTCATTAAACCACGGTTAACCAGTTCAGGTGCTCTAATAATCCTGGAGCCCACTGCTCTCCAGTGCCCCACTCAAGCCAGAATAGCTCATTACATTAAACTTGTAATCCCTCAGCTTCCCCCATTGCTACCGAGCACCTCCCACCTTTATCACCCCAATAGTATTTCCCACCACACTCAGGAGGGTGATATCGCCTTTTGCACAGACCAAAGTCTAATGATGCCACTCCACTGCTGATCACAGTGTGTGTTAAATCCCTTTAAAGCATTCTCAGAGCACATGGTATTGGGAGTAGGGTACTGACATGGATAGAAAATTGGTTGGCAGACAGGAAACAAAGAGTAGGGGTTAACAGGTCCTTTTCAGAATGGCAGGCTGTGACCAGTGGGGTACCGCAAGGTTCGGTGCTGGGTCCGCAGCTATTTACAATATACATTAATGATTTAGATGAAGAGATTAAAAGTAACATTAGCAAATTTGCAGATGACACAAAGCTGGGTGGCAATGTGAAATATGAGGAGGACGTTAGGAGAATGCAGGGTGACTTGGACAGGTTGGGTGAGTGGGCAGATGCATGGCAGATGCAGTTTAATGTGGATAAATGTGAGGTTATCCACTTTGGTGGCAAGAACAGGAAGGCAGATTGTTCATCAGTCACGGAAAGTAGGCATGCAGGTACAGCAGGCAGTGAAGAAAGCTAATGGCATGTTGGCCTTCATAACAAGGGGAGTTGAGTGCAGGAGCAAAGAGGTCCTTCTGCAGTTGTACAGGGCCCTGGTGAGACCATACCTGGAGTATTATGTTCAGTTTTGGTCTCCAAATTTGAGGAAGGACATTCTTGCTATTGAGGGAGTGCAGCGTAGGTTCACAAGGTTAATTCCCAGGATGCCGGGACTGTCATATGTTGAAAGATTGGAGCGACTGGGCTTGTATACACTGGAATCTAGAAGGATGAGGGGGGATCTGATTGAAACATATAAGATTATTAAGGGATTGGACATGCTAGAGGCAGGAAACATGTTCCCAATGTTGGGGGAGTCCAGAACCAGAAGCTACAGTTTAAGAATAAGGGGTAGGCCATTTAGAATGGAGTTGAGGAAAAACTTTTTCACCCAGAGAGTTGTGGATCTATGGAACGCTTTGCCTCAGAAGGCAGTGGAGGCCAATTCCCTGGATGCCTTCAAGAAAGAGCTAGATAGAGCTCTTAAAGATAGCGGAGTCAAGGGATATGGGGAGAAGGCAGGAACAGGGTACTGATTGTGGATGATCAGCCATGATCACATTGAATGGTGGTGCTGGCTCAAAGGGCCGAATGGTCTACTCCTGCACCTATTGTCTATTGTCTATAAGAGGGGAGGCAAAACCTTACTGCATTCATCAATGGTGGATCATAAATGTAAACAGAGGACGTCAAAATTAATACCTTTAAACCACCAGCCCATTATTGAGTGTTTGTTTATGAAGTTACAACTTTTGAACTTCAATTGCTAGTTCCTAAATCTAAAGTAAATTAATTATCAAAGTAAGAATACTTACTTTGCCATATGCTGTCTTGAGTTTCACTTTGTGCAGGCATTTACAGGAAAATAAAGAAATACAGTAAAAAATTGTGAAAAAGAATACATAACAAAGACTGACAAACATTCAAGACTGGCAAGACTGCAAATGAGAACAAATTGTACAAATAGTTTAAAAATAAATAATACAGAGAACATGAGTTGTAGAGTCCTTGAAAGTGAGACTATAGACTATGAAGTTAGTTCAGAGTTGTGGTGAGTGAAGTTATCCACACTCTCTCAGCCTGAGGGATGAAGGGAATAACTGTTCCTGAACTTGGTGATGTGGGTCCTAAAGCTCCTGTGCTCCTTGTAAATGTGTTCACTGATGGGAGGCTTTGCCTGTGATGGACTGTTGGTGCGTTTAACTTTGTTTAAGCACTTCATTAATCAGACAAGTATAATGATATGTATGCAGAAAATCAATTTTTTTCTTTGCATGACTCATAGGTTTTTTCAGCATAATATTTTCTCTCTAAAGAGGCCCAAATCTTTAGTTTAAACACAATACAAAAAGTAGGAGTAGGAGAAGCCCCTCAAACCTACTTCACCACTTAATATGATCATAATGGATCTGTACTGACTTCAACTACTCTTTCATATCACTTCTCCACACTTCTCATTCCCCCAATTTCTCAAATATTCATCCAGCTCCAGTTCAAAAACTTCTAATGATCCAGCTCCCATTCACCACTGTGGGCAGAGAATTCCATGAAGGACAACTTTTCCCAGCTATTGTTCCCCATTCTCTCACATCACTGCTGTTTGTGGCTGACCCAAAGGAATCTAGCCCTCTCCAGGTAGGTGTCACAGCCACGGACTCTGCTGCGGGCTTCTTGCATCCATGTAGACGGGCAGTGCTCAGGTTCAGGAATCGCACTCGTAAGTATGCATGTCCCAGCTCATCACTGTTTCATTATGGTTCTAATTAACTCCTTTCTTTTCGTTCCAGTCTTGTTGAGAGTTAACCAAAATCACAGCAACATTTATGCTCCCTGCTTACCCTCATCCTTGTCTGGGAAAGAGGACTACTGTTTTGATGGATGCTATGAAGAAATAGTATTCATTTAGTATGTAGTCATGCTTCCAGCCATAGTGTTGGCATTAACTTTCAGTTTGAGAGTTTTAGCTAATGTTTCTTTTGGCCTAGAGTTTATTCTTTTTCTTTTCCTTTAATTTCTGCCACAGTTCTCATTAAAGTCAGTGAACCGTCGGCTCGCTTCAGTGCCTCTCTCTCCACACTTGGGCCGTATCAGAGCATTCCGACAGTAGGTGCTTCTTCATCGATAAGCCCTGAATGACAAGTGTCAGCAGATGAATCATCGGACATGGCCTCATGCCAAAGCCTCGTTCAGTGACCTTATACCCACACTTGCAGGACTCCTGACTCCTCAAAGCCTGTCCACCATCTACAAGTCTCAGGTGAGGAGTGTAATGGAATGCTCGCCACTCGCCTGGATGAGTGCAGCTCCATCAACACTCAAGAAGCTTGACACCATCCAGTACAAGGCAGCCCACTTGATTGGTACCCCTTCCACAAGCAACCGATCCCTCCATCGACGAACAGTTGCAGCAGTGTGTACTATCTACAAGATGCACTGTGACAACACACCAAAGTTCTGAAGGCAGCACCTTCCAGACCCATGACCACCACCATCTAGAAGGACGAGAACAGCAGATACCTGGGAACACCACCACTTGGAAATCACCATCCTGACTTGGAAACATATCGCCGTTCCTTCATTGTTGCTGGGTCAAAATCATGGTACTGCATTCCAAACAGCACTGGGGGTGTACCTACACCTCAGGGACTGCAGCGGTTCAAGAAGGCAGCTCATCACCACCTTCTCAAGGCCAACTAGGGATGGGCAATAAATGCTGGCTTAGCTGGCGACACCCACATCCCATGTATTAATATTTTTTAAAAATCACCAAATGGATGTCAGCTGTTTTTTCTGCATCTAGAAACATTGTGATTACCCCTGGTACTATTTTGAATATAATAAGAAATAGGAAGGAAGCTGGTGTTGGAGTTATTGCCTCGAGTGGACATTGATAGGTGACTGTCCATTGCTTCACCAGATCCCACATGACACTTATCAAGACCAAGATTCTTTGCTTTCCATATTCTACTGCAAACATTGCCAATGTCTATATTATCCTTCAGCTGATCTTTAGCATTGGTTAAAATCTTCTGATTGGTGATCAAGGAGCCTGTATTCAAAGTCCACTGCTCAAAGTAAATTTATTACCAAAAGTGCACAACAAGACTGTGTACTTAGCCCCTGCTCTACTTAATTTACACTTATGACTGAGCTCCAATGCCATATTTAAGTTTGCCAAAGACACAAATGGGTGTAGAGCGCTCCTTCCCCCCGCTAGCCTGTAGGTCACCCTTGGGCAAAGCGTAGCATCTGCCTACCACCCCACCCCCGATCAGGGTCATGTGAGTCCATGGGAGCAGGTGGTGGATGGTCATATGAGCAGCTGGAGCATATCACAATTTCTGGTTGTGCAACCACTGACACCTGGCAAACAATCTCTGAAGAGTATTGATAATGTCTGGGGTCACCCATCTTGTAAATACACTACCCAGAAAAGGGCAATGCCACACAACTCCTGTAGAAAAAATTGCCAAGAATAATCATGGTCATGACCACATCATAGGACACGGCACATAATGATGACGGCACCACTGTTGCTGGCGGAATCAAAGGTAGTGACGAATTGGCATATAGGAAGGAGATTTGAAATCTGGTTGAATGTTGCCACAGCAACAACCTCTCACTTGACATCAATAAAGCCAAAGAGCTGATTATTGACCAGAGAAAGAAGAGACTGGAGGTTCATAAGAACTCTCTGGTGTGTGGCAAATGACTACACTTGGCATGTCTGACACTTCTGTTTGCCACATGGGCTCTCTGTAGGTTTTTGCCTAATAAAATCAAAACATAGAAAACTTACAGCACAAAGCTGTGCCGAACATGTACTTACTTTAGAAATTACCTTAGGTTACCCATAGCCCTCTATTTTTCTAAGTTCCATGTACCTATCCAGGAGTCTCTTAAAAGACCCTATTGTTTCCACCTCCACCAAACATCATAATTTTTCTTTCTCTAGGGTTCTTTTGCATAGGAAGGCAGATTGATAAACATATCGTCTTTCAAGCAGGAAGCCTGTTTCACAAGGCTGAGGCAGGCAAGAACAATAGGTGTAATGGGAGAGTGAGAGAATGCTGTGGAACTGAGGAGGCGTCCTGGTCATTTGGATGGAAATCTGATGATAGTTGGTTGTTCCTAATTGCTGGAGGAAGCTTTTGGTGATTTGGGGGGAAATGATATTTAAGTTGTGGACTGCAGGGGGGGGGGGGTCTGTTTATGGGACACTTCAAAAGTTACTGATAGGTTCAGCTTTCATCACTTGTTTTCACCAATGCTGTTTTCCAAAACCAGATATTCTCTGACATAATCCCATCCCATACCATTTCTGAGCATTATTGGTTGAATCCTGTAATTAGAAAAATGCAACTGGGCTTGTAAAAGTGAAACAGAGATGGTTTTAAGAGGGAATGATGACCACAGAGTGAATGCAAGATATGTTAAATGCTGTTCTGGATTTATAAAAGAAATTACAAGCTATACAACACCACAATGGCAGAAGCTGGTGCCAGAGAGGTTGCTTGCAGCGATAAAGGCATATTATTAAAAATTACCCTTGAATGGGTAAATTCTGACTAGTATGAATCCAATTCACATCTTTAACTAGATGTGAATGTTAAATCCTTCAGTGTGATACTATTGGAGTTTAGTTCTGGAAGTTCAGAACAAATTGGACATTTATTAAATGTTGCTAAGTTGCTGCTGTGTCCATTTTATGTTTTCAGAAATTCCATGCTTTAAAAGTAAGTATTTTACCCATATGTAAAGGACAACATCACATTGTTTATTGAATGACTCACAAGGTGCAAATAATGATGCAACATTTGAATTTCTAAGGGTCTCTTAGGGTAAATTCAAGAAAAGTCACACATTCTTCAAAGAGAGATATTTGTTAAAAATTCATTATACCATTCCTCAAATATTTCTCTCCTCTTTCTCTCTTTCTCCCTCCCTCCCTCTCTCTCTGACACTCCCACATCCCTCCATCCTACCCTTCCTCCTGTCTTCCCTTTCCCTCTTCCTCCTTCCCACCACACATTAGCTTCCTGAAGAAAGATATGTATCTGAGATAGTATATTTCAATTAAAAATTAGATGTTGCCTTCACTTTCTGCACGTGCTTTTCATTCACATGCATAGAGTAACTTATGTGTACCATACATTTTGTGTCCATTGAGATCTTGAAGCACTTTCCTTGCATCAAGATCATGTATCTGTAAAATTATGTTCAGTCCACCTATCGATAATAATAATAGTTGGCTGATAGTGTAGTGGCATCAGAACCAGACTTCGAGGCAAATGGTCCCGAGTTCAAATCCAGTTGGCTCCTTGCATGCTCTCCATCCATGCTGGGTTAAACATCGAGCTAGCAACTCAGCCTCGTGACAAACAGACAAATGCTAAGGAAATGGTAAGGTGCTGCCCGATGCACCACAAGGTGTGGAAAGGAATATATGTGAAATAGAGTAGTCAGCATGGTTTCCTCAAGAGAAAATCTTGCCTGACAAATCTGTTGGAATTCTTTGAAGAAAGGGAGGCTACAAAAGGACTTAGACAGATTGGGGGAATGGGCAAAGAAGAGGCAGATGAAATACAGTTTTGGGAAGGGTATGGTAATGTATTTTGGTAGAAAAATGAAAGGTTTGACTATTTTCTAAATGAAGAGAAGATACAAAAATCTGATGCGGGGGATTTGGGAGTCCTTGTGCAGGATTCCCTAAAGCTTAATTTGTAGGTTTAGTTTGTGTAGTGGAAGGCAAATGCAATGTTAGCATTCATTTCAGGAGGAATAGTATAGGTAAGGATGTCATGTTGAGACTTTAAAAAGCACTGGTGAGGTCTCACTTGGAGCAGTTTTGGGCCCCTTATCTTGGAAAGGATGTGCTGAAACTGGAGAGGGTTCAAAGGAGGTTCACAAAAATGACTCCAGGATTAAATGACTTGTCATGTGAAGAGCCATTGATGGCTCTAGGCCTATATTCACTGAAATTTAGAAGAATGAGGGGTGACCTAATTGAAACCTATCCTTGATAGAGTGGATTTGGAAAGACAGTTTCCTATGGTGGGAGTGTCTAAGACCAGAGGGCACAGCCTCAAAATAGAGGACATCCTTTTAGAATGGAGACAAAGAGGAATTTATTTTGCAGGAGACTAGTGAATCTGTGAAATCCATTGCCATAGGCAGCTATGGAAGCCATGACTTTAGGTATAGTTAAGGCAGAGGTTGATAGATTCTTGATTGGTCAGGGCATGAAGGGATACAGGGGAAGGCAAGAGATTGGGATTGAGAGGAAAAATGGATCAGCCATGATGAAATAGAGCAGACTCGATGGGCCAAATGGCCTAATCCTGCTCCTATATCTTATGGTCTGAGATATGTATACCTATCAACGATAGTGTACATTATATACATTGTTCAATCTGTGGGAGTCTTCAACATTGAATGTACTTATAGTTTGAAACACATTATTTAATGCATCTAATGTTATGCTTCCTGCCACTCCCAAGAAAAATTCTTTATTATGCTACCCTTCATTCTGTCGGAGTATTTGATCATCATGTCTCATCTTGCATCTTTTGAACCTCACTACTGCTCTTATCAAATTGTACTAGTCTTTTTGCAAAACAAGAAATGGGCTATTGTGTGTATGGTATCCCTCATATATTTCAATAAGTTGTGTAACAGTGAATGCCATTAGTTTGAAAATATATCTTATTAAAAAAGGATAAATAGTTTTATCTCAAGTCCTTTGAACATACCTGGCCCTGCAAATACCAGCAATTAATCTTTAAAGGCCAGTTTCAAAGATATCATTAAATGCTCCAGTTTTCATTTTGTGGTAAATACCCCGTGTTAAGCCACTTTGATTAATACAGTACACACATTGCAGGAGACAATCTGAATTTATTAAGTTGCATTTTATTATTAGCCTGAACCATCCATAATACAAGAACTACTTACATTAAGAAAAAATAATTTCCCAAAGAAACGCAAACGCACTTTTACCAGAGGCAAGATCTGTTCAAACTGTTCCAAATGTGCAACTGTCCAGGGAGCACACTCCAAATATATCCATTCAAGTGGAAAGTTAGAGATATACAGCAAATGGTGATCCATAAAAGGCACTTAATTACAAATAATGTTGGATCAGGATTGCGCCAAGGTCACCTACAAGGAATTTAGGCAGTGTTAAGCCTTAGCAATAAGACATCATTTTTGCAACACTCACTCTTTTAAATTATAACATGATATGACCCAGCATTCCATTTGATTTTTCTTCCTGGCATTCTTTTATCTTCTTTATCATTTCCAGTTTTCCTTTAAGATAAAAATCTCAGTTGCAAACTCCATCAGTGAAATTGTAGCTTTGAGAGATTTGTGGCGGTGGTGGTCTTGCTGGTGTCAGACCATCTCCATGCTGCCGAAGGAGTAGGACTTGCCTTCCTTGGATTCTCTACTAGTGCTCGGTTCACTTGAGTTTGTCAGTTTCAAAGCTGGAATGCTGAAGCGAAGACAATTGCCACCTGCCCCTAAAGTATCCTGGAAATAACAGACAGAGGAGGCATTGAAGTGGATCATTGGGAGTATCAGAAGTGTCACTTTATGTTAAGTTTTTAATGCTGATATGGTTCTGTATTAAAACTTGACCTCTAGAAACTTTGCATGAACTTGGAACATGTCAGGGAAAAATTGGGAAGAAGCCTAAGTCAATTAAGTAGGCACCTTTGATTGCACTATTTGCCACTGAGGAGGAACAGGGGAGATTCCTTCAAGTACCAAGAAGGTTACTAAATCTCCAGCTATGTGCTGTTCAGATTTTCATGCATTGTCTCATCAGTTTTGTTGTCAGTGGAGCAGGTCTTTAACTTGGCTCAACACTGAGTACACCCTCCCACCCCCCCCCCCCACCCCCCACCACCACCACCACCTTTCAGGAGCAGCAAATTCTACTCCTTCTCCGGACAGACAGAAACTCTGGCCATAGACAAGAATGTTGAACTAAGTCTAGGGTTTGAGACTGGGTTGTGGCGAAACCAAGCGGTGGATGGAGTTAATATCACCTAGTTAATATCACTAATATCACCTTCTAAACTCTTGTAACACATTGCTCTTTTCCACATGCTCGAGAAGACAACTGAGCCATCTTTCCCAGATCCCGGTGGATCATGGAAAGGTTATCCATCAGGTTCTTCACACTTACGGGCTTACCTGAGTGTTAAACCTCTGGGCCCTGCATGCAGGTGAGTAAAGGCCGGGCTCGGTCTTTGGTGTGATAAGCTCTAACGCACCAGCAGAAGTACTAGTAGGGGTGGATGGCAAACTTGAAAAGGGAGCTGAGAGACAAAGATATAACAGAAATAACGGATTTGTGTCAGTTAAACATCAGGTAACCATATTCAAAGTTCCCAGCAAACGTCGCATTCTGTGCCCAAGGTGAGTGATCCACATTCACAGCGAAATGAAACATTATTGAAAACAATGCAGGTTATACGGGTCGTACAGTCTGTTATTATTGTTGTCCCTGCATCTGACACGCCAATGCAAAGGCGCTCAACAACCTGAAAAGAACTGTAAGCAATGTTTCCATTCTGCACGCAATGTCAGACACTGACTGCCACCCTGATCCCTGTGCCACTCCGGTCACAAAACCCCTTGGCAGTTTGCGTCACCGGGTCGGCGGCAGGACAGGGCAAAACTATACTCCCTCATCTCCCGGCAACCGCAACCCTACGCTCTTACTAACCAACCACCCATTATCAGGCACCAAGGCCGGTATGTCTCCCACCAACCGAATCAGCAATCCCATCAATTCCACCCGGCCCAAGAGCACAAGCCCGTGGCTCCTCTGTCTGATCCTCGGGCAGCAGGCCGCCGATTTTTAATGACAGAAAGAGAGGGGATAATGCCAATTCAACGTTACCGGCCGGGCACCTCCCTGCATCTGACAAAAAAAAAGCGCCGTTCGAAAGCAAGCGAAGCAAATTTTCTCGTGCCTGTAATGTTGGCACCGCCTGTTGAACGGTGGGCAGAGAAACCCTCTTGTAGGTGAAGTAGAGGGACCCTGGTTAAAGAAATCCGACCAAAGTAGAGTCGCAGGGTTACCCTGGTCATAACATGCCGGCCTGCCGCTGAGATTTTCGGTAACGCACTGGAACATAATTCTACAGGTTTCTCCAGCCTCAACCAACGCCCACAGTCCTCTGTGTCGCACCAGCCCATTCCCAACCATCTCGGAGAAGTTTCCCTTACACACCTGTCTGCCATTAATCTTTGGCGTAGTTACATATTCTTTGTCAGCGCTTGAACTTCCCGTTTTTTAAAATTATTTTAAACTTTCTATCATTAGGAATGCGATGTGAATTATATATTTTTTCTCTGCGTGGACCTACGTAGGTTGGCTGGAAATGTTTACATGGAGCAAAGAGTTGTAAAAAATGTTTCCCATTGAAAGTCGAGCTTGCCGGTGTACATTATTCCATTAATAATATATCCCGTTCTTTTCCGTTGCTGACTTGGACTAAAAGCTGAAAAGCTGCCTGGTTAAATTTACCAGCGGTTAAATTTATTGTTGCTTACCAGCGGAAGATGTGTCCTTGTTCACATTCTTTGGTTTCCGCTTCCTGGTCTGAATACCCTCTTTTTTCATTGCTAAAGGTCGCGGTATCTACCGGGCGAAACAAAACAGAAGTCAGTGAAAATGGCCAAATCAAAGTAATGTATGAAATATATAAATAGTCCTGATGAAGGGTCTCGGCCCGAAGCGTCGACTTATTATTCCCATCCATAGATGCTGCCTGGCCTGCTGAGCTCCTCTGCCATTCTGTGCGTATTTCCAGTATCTGCAGTAACTCCTGTGTTTATAATGTAATAAATAAAGTGAGGAAAGTTAAGATCCCAGGCACGGTGGGACGTTGGCCTCCCTCAGAGCTGTAATTTGCACCATTACCATTGAAGTGTCACATTACGTCAATGTGGGGGTGACCTGCACTCACGAATTACATTAAACCTTTCAGACTAATGACTGAGTGCGACTTCGCAGTGTAACGTCATTCATATGCCAAGTGGTGTCGAGTAACTAATACCCTGCGCCCAGTTAGAAAGAAAATGTTGGGATTTAAATAGGCTATTGCTCATTCGCGTCGCCTCATGATTATCTTTAAATGAGGAGTTGGCATGTGAGATAACTGGCTGAACTAAAATAGGAGGACTGTATAGGAGGACTGTATAGGAGGACTGTATAGGAGGATTGTATAGGAGGACTGTATAGGAGGATTGTATAGGAGGACTGTATAGGAGGACTGTATAGGAGGATTGTATAGGAGGATTGTATAGGAGGACTGTATAGGAGGACTGTATAGGAGGATTGTATAGGAGGATTGTATAGGAGGATTGTATAGGAGGATTGTATAGGAGGACTGTATAGGAGGATTGTATAGGAGGACTGTTCAAGAAAGGCATTCTCTGTGGCGTGTGGTGTTGTGTACCGCACAGCCTTAATCTCCGCACACTTACTGAACTACATCCATTCTTTTTCGTTCAAATTCCGAGCAGAATGGGATTTAGCGGAATAACGAAATCCGCATTTGTAGCGTCCTGCAACCAATGAAAGGCGTTTTCAAGGGTGGTCTCACTTTGGGAAAAACGGATCCACGATTTTTGCCTCGCACGCCCCCGCGGCGTGATCGTCTGTTTGCATTACTGTTGATTGAGGACTAAACATTGCCCGACGCGCCGGGAGTATGACGCCTCTGCTCTTTTTCCCCAATAGTTCCTTGGGATCATTGCAGCTGGTCTGAAGGAGGCAGTTAGAATCTGGGCGTCACAACGCACACGGAGGGTGGCAGCGCAACTCTGCCGCGCTCGCTCATTGCCCATTCAGCCTGTGGTTCAGTTTACAGCGTGGAATTCCGGCCTCTGGTGTTGACGCGGCCCTGAGGGCGCCACTAACTGAGTCCCTATGAAATTGATCTTCATATGGTGTGTGGTGTGTGTGTTTTCCCCTGCCAACATCCACCTGCCCGACTTTAGAACTGATACTTGAGATTTGGCAAACAAAATATTTTATAATGGTTTTTTTAAATTTATTTCTATAAAATTCGAGCTTCCAAAGGAAAAAATGTAACTGAAATTAGAATTTCTATTTTGGGGCATTGGCAATACACGTACAGAAAATTAAGCAATGCTGATTCGGGAGGCAACAGAAAGTAGCAAAAGTCTGCTTTAGATTCCGTCATTTTATTTTTCAGTGGACTCAGAAGTTGCGACCGTTGTGCTCAGCCGAAGCCAAAAATTAATCCAATCTTCAGTTTTCCAGTATCTGCATTTTTTTACATCGTCAGTTCTCTGGCGTCAGATCAGAATAAGGTTTATTATTACTGACACGTCATGAAATTTGTACTTTTTGTTGTTGTGGCAGCAGTGACGGGGCAATACATTACAATAATGTTTCCTGAAAGGAAAATCCTGCCTGACAAACCTATTGCAATTCTTTGAGGAAATTACACGCAGGGTAGACAAAGGATGTGCAGTAGACGTGGTGTACTTGGATTTTCAGAAGGCCTTTGACAAGATGCCGCACATGAGGCTGCCGAGCAAGATAAGAGCCCATGGAATTACAGGGAAGTTACTAGCATGGGTGGAGCATTGGCTGGTCGGCAGAAAACAGAGAGTGAGAATAAAGGGATCCTGTTCTGGCTGGTTGCCGGTTACCAGTGGAGTTCCACAGGGGCCAGTGTTGGGACCGCTGCTTTTTATGATGTATGTCAACAATTTGAACTACGGTATTAATGGATTTGTGGCTAAATTTGCCGATGATACAAAGATAGATGGAGGAGCGGGTAGTGCTGAGGAAACAGAGAGCCTGCAGAGAGACTTAGATAGTTTAGGGGAATGGGCAAAGAAGTGGCAAATTAAATACAATGTTGGAAAGTGTATGGCCATGCACTTTAGTGGAAGAAATAAAGGGGCAGACTATTATTTGGATGGGGAGAGAATTCAAAATGTAGAAATGCAAAGGGACTTGGGAGTCCTTGTGCAAGATACCCTAAAGTTTCACCTCCATGTTGAGTCGGTTGTGAAGAAGGCGAATGCAATGTTGGCATTCATTTCTAGAGGTACAGAATGTAAGAGCAGAGATGTGATGTTGAGGCTCTATAAGGCACTCGTGAGACCACATGGAGTAGTGTGTGCAGTGTTGGGTTCCTTATACATCCCGAATGTTAAGAGGCCTCAACAAATTACATATGGCAAAGTTATTTCCCATGGTAGGGGACTCTAGGACAAGAGGGCACGACTTCAGGATTGAAGGATGTCCTTTTAGAACTGAAATGGGGAGAAATTACTTTAGTCAGAGGGTGGTAAATATGTGGAATTTATTCCCACGAGCGGCTGTCGAGGCCAAGTCAATGGGTTTATTTAAGGCAGAGATGGATAGGTTCGTGATTAGCCAGGGCATCAAAGGGTATGGGGAGAAGGCCGGGGAGTGGGGATGACTGGTAGAATTGGATCAGCCTATAATCGAATAGCGGAGCAGACTCGATGGGCTGAATGACCTACTTCTGTTCCTATATGGTCTTATCATCTAATAAGTATATTAAAATTTAGATAACCAAAAATGGCGAGTGTTCATGGGTTCATTTGCCGTTCTGAAATCTGATGGCGGAGGGGGAAGAATCTGCCCTAAAACGTTGAGTGTGTGCCTTCAGGTTCCTGCTGTACCTCCTTTCTGACTGTAGTAATTATTACAATGTGCAAATTATCTCTCCGGAGAGGACCAACATTTGCAATGCGAACCAACTGAGGTGACGTTGCCTCAAGTCAGTGGGTGTTGAATCCGCGTGATGCGTTTGGGAAGTGTGCTCCGCCTCTCCCCGTCCACTTACCCCGTGGAGTTTCATGTAGAGCCCGCAGGCGTTGCACACGGGTTCTCCCTCCGCGTTGCGCCGCCACAGGGTGGTGGTAGTGGTGTGACAGTTGGAGCAGGAGAGGCCCTCTCTCCGAGATGCAGACTGAAAAGAGAAAAAAAAACCCGGCGTTACTATCCACCAACGGCAGCCATTATGAAATGAATCTCTATACAATGCCTTTTCCAAATGAGACGAAACACTTACTACAGACAGGAAATTTCAGTCTCCTGGCGGGAAAGATTGGCACCTGCTATTGTGCAAGATCCAAGAAAAAAACTTTGCCAATGGCTCCCTGGCTCGCAGTAACCTTTAGCACTACAGATTGCCTTGGTTCAAGAACCATTTTAAATTGTACCGAACGTATTTACAGAACAATGGCAGATTGAACCTTTGGTCACGTTCGTAAATCATTTAACCTATCTGACAGTCACGCCAAAATAACTTAATATTTACTATTGCTTAATAAGTAAAGCTATTAAGACTATCTGTTAGACTTTAATAATACACGGTGGCCTTTGTTAGTTTTCTGCCTTTAAATGGCTGACCTCACGAAGGGCGTGTACTGTTCTATCGCAGGCTGAGGTGGGGGGGGGGCGGTTGTTATTCCAAGGTGGGCTGAATAGAAATAACTGACCGAGAAGACTGGTTAGTATAATTGACCTAGGTGTGAATTCAGAAGCAGAAACCCGTTGAATGTCGCTGTTCCTGCCCAGTGTTTTATTTGCCTGCGGTCTGATCACTACTTGCGATGCAAAGGCGTGAAAGAACGCGGTTATGTTCTATAAGGCAAGAGCGAGTAAATTCCAGGAAAAGGGGAAAAATTGTCGGCCATATTGCAACGGAATGTGTAAGCTCAGTAATTAGATCACGTTTGGATCTATTTCTGTTTGACGCTTGTTTATTTTCACATTAAACATCTCAGTTACATATTTCGCACAGGAGGAGAAAGCGTTGTTTATTTTTCAGTTTTTTCCCCTTGTCTGTGCAATTTACCAACAGGTTAAATATCCCTTGCTGAACTGCGGCTACCAAATCCGGCTTATTATAAAACTGGCTTGCCTTTACTGTCCCTCCAGTTTACTTCCTGCTCTAAGAGTTGCCAAGTCTTGCTACTGTATTTGGTGGCTGGTTCCACCTGGGCGCTTTTAGGTCTGAATAAGAGAAGCAGGATGGAGCCAATATTTTCCTTCAGAGGATTTGACGCTCATTTTACCGTCTCCAGTTGGCAGAGCGAGGCCTGGACAGGGCACGGAATCATTTCTTATGTTTTCTGATAATGCTTTCATGTCGCAGGGAGTAGGGTCAAAGTGGAAAATCCACCACCGCCTGATTTGCATATATTTTTAAAGAATGCCAGGAACGTGCATTGAACGAGAGGATTAACCTGTCCAAACGTGGATCAGGTGGCAACGCTATCTCGAACCTGGGCTGACAATTCATCAATAATTGACCAAATATACTCTTTTCAGTTTTTGTGAGGGTCTGGCCAAGAATGAGCGTTGAGCTCACATTTAATCTGGGTTCCGGATCCCATTCTACGAAGGAACGCTCGAGAAATTTAACAATAAAACAAACGTTGAGATACATTGTTTTAATCTGCATCTTGTTGGCGAGTTATGGGTATTTTCCCCACCGTTACGACATAACAAATTGACATCATACTGAGCCGGGAATTGTCCAAGTAATCCACGGCTCACCCAGGTTACATTGCACAGACGCGGCATTACCGTAGCAGCAACACAGTTGATAAACCACACGCTAAAAAAGATTGTCATGCGAATGAAATCCCTGCTTCCTTTATCAGGTGTCTGACTGATTAATGGATGGATTGAGAACCTGAAGCATGAACAGTTGCTTGTTTAAAATTAAACGCCTCCTTTGAACCCGAACACAATATTAATTACATTGATAGTGATATTAATTTACAAAACAAACGTAAGTATCACGGGCCCATTGTGTATATGAACAAATTAATTATCCAGTGTGTAGCTGAGAATTAAACCGAACCCTTCCCGCAAATCAGCGAAACGTCCTTGATATCAGTTTTGCTACTTCTAGCCCTTAGCAACCTCTCAGGTGTTTGCAGGCCCTCCGTTTTAGTCAGGGCAAGTTTAAGCTCCAGATAAAGAGGATCCCGTGAGAAGAATTATTATCTCACGAGTTTTAACTAATAAGATATCCAGATAGCTAAAATGAGGATATCTATCCCGCAAGCTAAACAAAAACTTGCTATAAATACGTGGCGCTCAGTATATTATCACATCATTCCGAGCAAAAAATAATTCAGTGAATGTCTAATGTGACTTATTGAGATTCAGCGCGGAATCGGCCCTTACTGCCCTTCGAGACGCGCCGCCCCCGATCTAACGCACGGGCCGATTTACAATGATCCTAACCTAGTAGCCGGTAGGTCTTTGGACTGTGGGAGTAAACCGGAGCAGCCGGAGGAAACCCGCGCCTTCACGGGGAGAACGTACGAACTCCTCACAGGCAGCGGTGTAAATGGAACCCGGGTTGCTGGTACTGTAAAGCGTTTTGCTAACACTACGCTATCCGATCATGTGACCTACTGTCGTCGCTCACACCATGAGAAGCTCCAGCAGTTACCATATCGTATCTACCGGAATGTTCAGCCATTTTAATAAAATACACTAAAATTACATGAAGTGCTTTGTGCAGGAACTCAACGTTCATGGAACAAAATAACTGCGTCAATCTGCCTTCTGAATGGCGATAACCACGTGACGCCCTCCTGTATATGAATAATTTGTATTATAATAGCCTAGTGACAATTTATAAAGGGATAAAGAGATTCTCAGATTCTGGAAATCTTGAACATCACGCACAAAATGCTGGTGGAATACAGCAAGTGCAGCACATCTCTGGGGCCCCCGGGGCCAGGGCGGAGTGAACAATAGTCATTTTGGTCCAAGACCCTTCATCAGGACTGTGCCTGTGACAATTCACATTACCCTGTCACGATGACCGTGAAGGAAAACATTATTTTATAACCAGGTTATATCCGAACGGGAGCTGTTGTTTTCTTTTTGGAATTATTCAGAATTTACATTTTACATCAATCGGCAAATTGTCTGGATTAAGTGGCCGTTTAAATGCTGCTAACCACAGAATTTGCACCATTTCCTTCCATTGTGGTTTAAACTTGCAATAAATCTTGTAGCTGCTAACATTGTAATACAGAACCGTATAAAACATATCAGTTCTTCCATTTCAACTAGTAACTGGAGAATCATTTTTGACATTTGTTTTCGTGGGAAGTGAGTCGCAGGGAAATCGTTTCACAAGAAAATTATTTAATCTGAATAAACGTCTTGAACGTTATGGGAGTAGATAGAGCACATTCGATAAGACTTGCGTTAGGCAAGGGTTGGGGAAAATTTGAAAAATCACGAGAAGAGGTGGGAAACAGTGAATTGTAGCCCAGACAGTCCACCCTTTATTAGAAAATCACCTGTATCCATTATATAGGATGCAACAACTGCACAGTGAACATGTTCACGCAACACACGCAAAATGCTGGAAGAACTCAGCAGTTCAGGCAGCATCTGCTGAAAAGAGTAAACAGTCGACTTTTCAGGCCGAAGCCCCTCATCTTGAGTCCTGGTAAAGGGTCTCGGCCCTAAACTCTCTTCCACAAACGCTGCCTGACCTGCTGAGTTCCTCCAGCATTGTGTGTGTGTGTGTGTGTGTGTGTGTGTGTGTGTGTGTGTGTGTGTGTGTGTGTGTGTGTGTGTGTGTGTGTGTGTGTGTGTGTGTGTGTGTGTGTGTGTGTGTGTGTGTGTGTGTGTGTTGTTCGGATTTCCAGCACCCGCTTGTGCGCGGATATTTTCGGTTGGCTAGAGAGAAATGACAAGAGTTTGAAAGGAAAGCTAATGTCTGATAAGTAGCAGAAGATGAGCTACTGGAAGAACTCAAGCCTGTCAATGGGACGTTCGATGTTTTGTATGGAGACCTTGCATCTGGACGGTGTATGTAGAGAGAAGATAGTGTATTGAAGTGAATGGGAAGGGTGAAGAGGAAGCTCGTAGGTAATAGGTGGAACCAGATCAGGGTATCAGGGCATGATGGGCAGAAGGAAACAGGGTGGGGGAGGGTGGCGTTGCGACAGAAGCGGATAAGGGAGAGCTGATGGGCAGATGGAACCAGATAAAGAAGGATAACCGGTTAGGGAAGGGGAAGATGGAAAGGTTAAAAAAAAACAACGCCCCACAATCCACTTGAGTAGTTTACATTTCAATGTTGTGAACAAAAAATCTTCCAAGTTCATGTAACCCTTACCTTTTGTGTTCCTTTCCCACTCCCGCCAGACCACCAAAGTTTGCTCTCTCTTTGTTTATCTTTGTCATTCGCTCCATCCCATCACTAAATCTGGTTACCCTCCGCCACCGAGCTCTGTCTACTCATCATCTCTCTCGCTTAATTTGGTTCCTCCTATCACCTACCAGCTTCTGTCTCCTCTCACATCTCTATCCTCTTTTGGTTCGGATATAGAACATCGACCCGAAGCACTGACCATCATTTGACTCCACGAATTCTGCCTATCTCGGCGAGTTCTTATAGCAGTCACTTCGTGTTGTGTTTTTTTTTTTTGCTCCGGCTTCTAGTATCAGCGGCCTCATGCGTTTTCAAAGCATTTTTTTTTTGTATAGCCGAAAGTAATCGGCAAGTGAATGTCGAGAGAACTTACATGAACTTCCAGGTAATATTTGAAAAATTCCTTCTTAAGAGACCTCTAGGTAAAGTTGTAAACTGTGGAATTTAATGTTGTAGATCTGAGCAGGAAATGAGTTAACTGGCGGGAGACTGGGGGCATGGACAGGACTGCAAAGTGCTAGAACTTCTGCTGAAGTCGTCATTGGACCATACCTGGAACTCAGCGGGCAACCTTAGCGCAACATCTTAGAAAGAACACATTGCTTTAGGAGGAAGTGTAATATCGGTATCGGCTTGTTATCATCGCTAGTATCGTGATGCAGAGAAAAACTTGTCTTGCTGGCTGCTTGTACAGATAAAATCATTACACAGTGTAATGAGCTAGAGTAAAGTGTAAAAGCTACTGGCAATGTGCGGTGCGGGTAAAAGATAAAGTGCACGATCATAAGGAGGTAGAATAAAAGACAAAGGGGCGATCTTATTGCAAAAGAGGTCCGTTCAAGAGTCTGATATCAGTGAAGGAGAAGCTGTCCTTCACTCTAGCGATATCTGCTATCAGAATAATATCTGGAATCCGGTGATTAAATTGTAAGGCAAAATAATTGAAAATGTGATTGGATTCACTGGAAATTAACAGGCAAATTGAACGGTTATAATAGTTATAACGGACAACTCACTTGATAAATGCAGATAACCTATTTACCCTCATTGGGAAGTCGAGCAGTGTGGTGTAGAATCGAACAGTTGAAGACAATTAACCACTGAGACGACTTGTTATTGCCTTCAAAATAATGACTTTTGAGTATTAAAGGATTTAAGGACAGAAAAGGAAAAACGCGTCGAGGTAAATGATCATTCATAAACTATTTGAATGGCAGAGGAGGCTTGAGGGGCCGAATTGCCTCCTCCTGCTCCTAATTCTTGATTTGGACGAACCAAGCTGGACGTCACTTCCACGTTGGAAGGATGGGGGAGGGGGGCGGCGTGTGTAGACTTGGAACTCTTCCTCAAACAGCCATTGAGGCTAATTAAATTGTTCATGTTATAACTGAAACTAATTAGAAGAACATGGAATATGTGAAATAACATGGTACGACGCAAGGTTACAGGTCAGCTATCAACTCATTGAATGGAGGGTCAGGCTCGATAGGCTAGGTTGTCCTCACCTGTTGCTATGCTCTTAACCGTTTAAGCTCAACTGACTTCGTGCTTGTGTCTTTACCTAATAATAGATTTCTACATTCAAGTTACCAGATCTATCTTGTCTCAGAGGAAAGGAGATCAATGAGAGTGATAAACGCTCGCGTTCTGATCGTTCACTGGAATAAGCACTGCAAGACGAACTAAAGGAATAGGTCGATGCAAGGTATCCGACAGGCATAAGACTTTGCCCCGCTAAGAGTTGAAACATTTTTATATCGCATAGTTCAAATATGGTCCCCTCATTATAAGAATTCGACAGGGTTCAGAGGATGCTGCCTGGTTTCGAGAGCATATACTACGAGGAACGTTTGAGCGAGCTCGGGGTTTTCCCTTTGGAGCGAAGGGATATGAGCGGTAACTTGATATATGTGTATCTATGTAAGAGGCATAGAAAGAGTGGACAGTCATAATCTTTATCCCGCAGGGCGTAAGCAGCTGCGTCTCAATGTCCAACGCTATGTCCCTGTTGTGAGAGGTGGAAACGGGTAAGGCCGACCAACGGGGCTCTAGTGAAGCCGTATCGGCCAGTCCCCCGTACAGTCGACGCAATGGACTGCAGAAGCGATGATGAACTACAACCCAGGGCATTAGAGATGGGAGGTCATCGATGGCTTATGCTCCATTTAGCAGCTAAGTGCCCAAGCAAGCGACAGAAATAGCAAATACGGGTTAATATTGTTTTAAAGTGATTGGCGGAAAGAATAGGGGCGGGACGGGAGCGCGGTCAGAGGTCTGTTCCTTACGCAGAGAGTGGTAAGCGTGTGGCACTTACCGTTCTGTGTGTAAGAAAAATACCTATCCTTTCCTCTGGGATTGGTGATAGTAGCATATATATTGCGGAGATTTAAGAGGATCTTGGATAGGCACGTGGATGAAAGAAAAAGTTGAAGGTTGCGTTGGAGGGAAGCATTTGAGTAGATTAAAAAGTCAGCACAACATCGTCGACCTGAATGGTCTGAACTGCTCTGTAGTGTTCCATCCTCTGTATTCTCAATAATTTATACCCTGCTAACAAAACAATAGTCTCATAAACTGAGCTCTTCAATCTTGTCATCCTAGGATTTTTTTTTTATGTATTGAAGATTTTTAACCGGAATGAATGAAAATCAATGATTGCAAAGCTTAACAAATAATTATATCTCGTAAACAAAATAGAAGTGCTTATCTAAATTAATAATGAGTATCAATGTACACATATTAAGCTGCCTTACTGATCCATCATTAATTAAACTTTGCTTACATGTTTAAAACAAAACAAGGAAATTATTTTAAATCTTTCCTGAGGGCTCTTCAAAGTTCAAAATTCTAGCTTGATTAAAACAAATCATTAAATATAACGGGTACAAACAATGGAAACAAAATGCCTGTTCATCATGAATAACTCCAGCTCGTGCTGAACAATCACGTTAATCAAGCGTGGGGGGGAGCCATTTATTGACTGTCGGAGACCACTTTGAGATTATTACTCAGGAGACGTGTTTATGATTGTTCAGGGGGAAAAAATGAGAACGATTCCTTTCTGTCAACATCAACCTAAATCTCCAACCTCGCTACGGAGCACGCTTTCCTGTATCTTACCAGCCGTTTGAGAGGTTTGATAAGAGGTCGATTAATCCCGTTAATTCTGTTATAGAGTCCACAGGCATTGCACAGATAGTGGCCAGTTCCATCTCTCCGCCACAGTGGAGTAGACATGGCACCGCAATTCACGCACTCCCGGCCTTCAAGGACGTCATCAAGTAGTTCTAGGCAAAAAGAAGATTTCAAAGTAACTGCTATGCACACTCACAAGAGTAATATAAACAAATGCCATTTAAACGACTAACAACACAGTTTATTGTTCTACACGTTAAGAAGGCCAGCCATATTAAATTGAGGATCCAAAAGCAGGGTTCGGCGGATTTTCATATCAAGGGCATCAGTGGACACGGGGCGACCGCTGGAAAATGGCGCTGATATCATCGGATGGTAGAATAGGCCAGAGAGGGCCGAGTGGTCTACTACTACTTTTTACTCATATTTTTTTTAGTGAGATGTATAGCCACTTGTGCATTAACGTAAACAAGTTATTGGCGAGGAATCGGCGGCAAAGAGCTGGTTTTACATTCAGTATGTGACCAATCACAAACGAGTCCAGACTGCAGTCCCTGTCCCCGAATACGGATTTTTGCAAAAAGCACTCACAGCAGCAAAGCCCGCGAGGAGTTTGCATTAAGGTGAGAGTTGGACTAACTAAGCGGCGTCAAGCTAAATATTCGAGAGAAGTGCCGAGTTATTAGACTATGGAGCACAAACCTTTCAAGCAACTTCGTAAGATCGTTCTCAATTTAAAAAAAAAATGATGCCCGTCTCTTGTGAGGTATTAAAATCACTAGGCAATGGTTTGGTTCGAGGATTGGGGGTTGAAGAGGGTCTTAAAGGCGGAAGGCGGAGGAGATCAGAGGGAATTTCGTCCTATCTGGGCGACTATTGGTGGACTACCACATAGAGAATTGGAGGAGCAAACATCTCTGAGATTTATAATACTTAAGGGAATGGCAGAGTTAGAAACGACCAAAGCTTTTAATGTAGCCGAAAAAGAGATCTTAGAATTCCCGTGGAGCCACCGCGTCGCGATGGATGGATCACGGGCGCGTGATAGATATTGATGGGCAGACAGTAGAGTTGTGGATGTCCTCAGGGCTGTACAGAGTAGAACAAAAAAGCTCGCCGATACTTTGTTAGAGTATTCATGCATGAAGTGAGGCATGGCTGAGGTTTTCAGCGGGCTAATGTCGCAATGGATCAAATTAACATCCTTAGTAGAGAGCGGAGGAAGAGTCCGAATCTCAGCACAGGGTCAAACAGGACACTGAAATCATGTGCAGTCCGATTCGACATCAGGCAGTTGCTAGGGATTGGAATGGCTGGAGTACTGGGACAATAGCTTCAACCTGTCCAATACCCCATTCAGTTAAAACAAAACACGGAAGAAGATAAAGCCAGCACATCAGGCAGCATCTGTGTTAAATAATATACAGTTGACGTTTCGAGCCTGATGAAGTCTCGGCCCGAAACGTCAACTGTTTATCCCTTTCCATAGATGCATTTGACTTGCTGATTTCCTCCAGCATTTTGTGTGCGTTGCTCTGGATTTTCAACGGAAGAAGATAACATTTGCAGCAAGTGGGCAGTCCGGTTGTTATTCTGGGTGAACTTTTAAAAAGCAGAATTCTACCCTGCGTAATTCCGCAGGTACAGAATTCATAACGTGATATATAATACAATGTCACCTTGGAAAAATTGCAAAGAGCAATCTTAATTGAAGCATAACTTCAATTAAATAACTAAACAAATTGTCAGGATTAATCGCAGGCCTTTTTTATACTGGCAGTATAATTCGATATTATAATTTTGCACGCCACAGTTCCCGAGGAGACACTGGATTGTGCATAACTAGGCACTGTGGGTAAGTTCCAAAAGAAGTTAGGTTGAAGCAGATCGGCCATTGTGTTGGAGTGGGGAGTCGAGGCTTTGTAGGTCGATTTGTATTCTTCATTAGTTATTCTTTCCTTCTTTCTGACTGAACATTTAGAGCAGCGAGGACGCTAGGTGGAATAGTGGAATGCTCCTTTTAAGAAGTCAGGGAGACTTGCAGTGTCTCTGAAGACTATAACTGCAAGAAGAGTATCGAGCTAGAATTTCTAACAGACCTTGTTAAGGAACTGGAGCTGGAACTGGCTGAACTTCGGGAGGCTGAGGGGGTTGATGGACAGGACATATAGAGAGAAGTGCAGGACGTAGGGGGCAAGGCGATAGGCAGCTCAGCAGAGTACCCTGTGGCTGCTCTCTTCAATAACAGGTATATTGCTTTGGATAATATTGGGGGTGAGGGGAATGTCCTAGTAGAGGACAGCCGCAGTAGTCAAGTCTCCTGCAATGAGTCTAGCGCTGCGGCTCAAAAAATAAGTGGGGAGAAGAGGCGAGGCGTAGTGATAGGGGATTCATTGGTTCAGGAAACGGACAGGAGTTCTGTGGACGAGGAGGAGATCCCCGGGTGGTATGTCACCCACTGGATGCGAAGGTCTGGGACTCCTCCGATCGAGTCCACGGAATTCTTAATTGGGAGGGTGAACAGCCAGAGTTTGTGGTCCTCATCGCTACCAATGACATCGGTGAAGAGCTCTTAGAAAATGGGTTCAGGGGGTTAGCTGCTAAATTAAATGAGAGGAACTCCAGGGCTGTGATCTCAGGAGTGGAACCCATGCCACGTGCTAGTGAGGCCATAAATAGGATGATGGTGCAGTTTAACACGTGGCTAAGGAGGAATTGCCGGGGGTGGATCTTCAGATGTTTGGACCATTGGGCTCTCCTCCAGGGAAGGTGGGTCCTGTACAGAAGGACCGCTTTGCACCCGAACGGGACAGCGGGACCGTCACTAATACGCTAGCGTGGAGGTTTGCAGGTGATATACGGGGGGGGGGGGGTTAAGGTAGAGTTAATGGGTGATGGGAACAAGAGCGCCAGAATAGATAGTGGAACGGTTGTGGACAAAGATGTTGTAAATCCTACATACAAAGTCAGGAATCAAAAGGTCGAGCAAGTTAGGACTGATCTTCTGAGCCGCGTTTACTTCATTGTAAGGAGTGTTGTAGAATTTTGACATTGTACCTATGAGTGAGACTTGGTTCCAGGAGGGGCAGGACTGGCTGCTCAATGTTCCGGGGTACTGTTGTTTTAGGCGTGATAGAGCAAGGAGAATTAAAAGAAGAGGAATGGCATTGGGTACTTGGGGAAAATTTCACGGCAGTGCTCAGACAGGACAGACTGGGGGCTTTATGACTGGGTTAATGGGATTATATCATCGACTCCCCAACAGTCCGCGAGGTTCAGAGAGCAAAATTGTAGCGAGATAGCAAATTGTTGCAAGAAACATACGGTGGCGATAGCTGTTGGTTTTAACTTCCCTCATATTAACTGGGGCTCCCATACAGTAAAAGGGCTGGATGGGAAAGAGTTTGTCAAATGTGATCAGGACAGTTTTCTTAATCAGAATTCTCAACTAGTGAGTGTGATAATGGATCTCCCATTAGGCAATGACTCAGGAGAGGTGACAGAAATTTCTGTAGGGGAACACTTTGCAACTCGTGATCATAATGCCATTGGTTTCATGGTAATTATGGAGAAGGTTAGGTCTGGTCCTTGGGTTGAGATTCTAAACTGGAGAAAAGCCAATTTTGGTGGCATCAGAAAGGATCTAGCAAGTGTGGATTGGGACAGGTTGTTTTCTTGCAAAGGTAAGGTGTACTTGAGATGTGGGAGGTCTTCATAAGTGAAAATTAGAGAGCACAGTGTTTGTACGTGTCTGTCAGAATTAAAGGTAAAGGTAACAGGTTTAGGGAACCTTGGTTTTCGAGAGATATTGAGGCCCTGGTTAAGAAAAAGGAGGTGCACAGCAGGTATAGGCTGGAAGGAACAAATAAAGTACTTGAGGAGTATAAGAAATGCAAGAGAACACCAAATAAGTAAATCAGGAGGGCTAAAACAAGACATGAAGTTGCTCTTGCAGACAAGATGAAGGAGAATCCGAAGGGCTGCTACAGAAATCTTAAGAGGAAAAGGATTGCAGGGAACAAAATTGATCTTCTGGAAGATCAGAATGGTAACTCATGTGTGGAGCCAAGAGAGATGGGGAAGATCTTAAATTGACTTTTTGCATCTGTATTTACTTGGGAGACAAATGCAGTCTATAAAAGTGAGGCAAAGCAGCAGCGAGTTCATCAACCCTATACAGATTATGGAGGTGGAGATGCTTATTGGCTTAATGCAAATTAGGGTGGATAAATCTCCAGGGCCTGAGATGGTGCTCCCTCGGACCCTATAGGTAACCATTTCAGAAATTGCAGGAGCTCCAGCAGGAATATTTTAAACATCCTTAGCCAGGGGCAAGGTGTTGTTGGATTGGAGGATAGTTAATATTCTGATGTTTAAGAAAGCCTCTAAAATAAGCCAGGGAATTATAGGCTGGTGAGCCTGACGTCAGCAGTGAGGAAGTCACTAATGGATATTCTAAGAAATGGGATATATAAGTATTTAGATGGACAGGGTCTGATTAAGGATAGTCAACATGGCTTTTTGTGTGGTACACCATGTCTAACCAAGCTTATAGAATTTTTCTAGGAAATTACCAGGGAAGTTGATGAAGGCAAGGCAGTGGATGTTGTCTACATGGACTTTAGCAAAGCTTTTGACAAGGTCCTACATTGGAGGTTTGTCAAGAAAGTTCAGTCGCTTGGCATCCAGGATGAGACAGTAAACTGGATTAGACACTGACTTCGCAGAGGAAGCCAGAGAGTGCTAGTAGAAAGTTGCCTCTGACTGGAGGCATGTGACTAGTGGTGTGCCAAAGGGATCAGTGCTGGGTCTGTTATTGTTTGTCATCTATATTAATGATCTGGGTGATTATATGAGAAACTGCATCAGCAAATAATCGGATTGGGATTGCAGTGAACAACGAGAAAGACTATCAAAGATTGCAGCAGGATTGGGACCATCTGGAAAAATGGGCTGGAAAATGGCAGATGGAATTTAATGCGGAGAAGTGGGAGTTGTTGCACTTTGGGAGGACCAACCAGGGTAGGTCTTACACGGTGAGCGGTAGGACATCGAGGAATGCAGTCAAACGGGGGATTGGGAACATAGATCCATAATTCCTTGAAATTGGCATCCACAGGGTCTAAAACAAACTTTTGGCATATTGACATTTATAAATCTATGTATTGAGAATAGGAGTTGGGGTGTTATATTGAGTTTCTATAAATGTTGGCAAGGCCTAAATTGGAGCATTATGCACAGTTTTTTTTTGGTCACCAATCTACAAGAAAGATGCAAATAAGATTTAAAGAGTACAGGGAACATTTACAAGGATGTTGCCAGGAATTGAGGACCTGAGTTGTATAGAAAGTTGAATAGGTTAGATCTTTATTCCCTGGTACATAGAAGATTGAGGGGAGATTTGACAAAGGTATACAAAATTATGAGGGGTATAGATAGGATAAATTCAAGCAGGCTTTTTCCTCAGTGCTTGTGTGGCACTATAACTAGAGGTTATGAGCTAAGGGTAAAAGGTGAAATGTTTAAGGGGAACATGAGGGGGAGCTTCTTCACTCGGGGGCGATGAGAGTGTGGAATGAGCTGTCAGTTGAAGTGGTGGATGCAGGTTCGATTTTAACATTTAAGCAAAATTAGGATAGGTACATGGATGGAAGGCGTACAGAGGGCTATGTTCCAGGTGCAGATCAATGGGACTAGACAGATTAATTTTCTGGCATGGACTAGATGGGTCAAAGGGCCTCTTTCTGTGCAGTGGTGTTGCATAATTCTGTAATTCCGACGATCGCCATTGGGCATCGGGTTAGAAATTGTGTCCAAGATTTATTAGTTGGAAGGATATGTATTTAAGTATTTAAGATAAACACTGAATTTGGATTTCCCTTTAAGTAATAATGATTGCAAAGTATTGTTCGTCTTGCACCGGAGACAATAATTGGTCAAACTGAGACATTCTGCTTCAGGTTACTGTTTCAGAACTGCACCTTGGAATGGAATCAAACTCAGTGCAATTATCGTAGTGTCAAGTCCTGGCTGGCCTGAATGCCAACATTAAATTTGGCCCATGTTTTTAAATTTTAGACAAGCTGTAACTCTTCCAGGGAATCTTACTCTGCTTGGTTTTAGTGCTAAGTTGTACCTTAATTTTGACCTGTAGGTCATTTGACTTGTCATTTCGAGGCCAATCCTTTTTTTTTCTATCGGTAGGACACAGTTGGCTATAGTGTTCGCCGCGGTTCTTTTTAAATAATCACAGGTCAAGCAATTCAGCAAGCACTGAGAGACTCTAGATTCCAATTCGGTACGATTTTTTTTCCAAGAGGCGAAATATTTATTATATTAAGCACAGCACTGGGTAGAAAAAGATGCCTTCAAGTCCAAGTGGGGAAAACGTGGAAAAGCCATTGTGATATCGACTATGGCCACTTGCTCGCCCATCGATTGTACGGGACGGCACTCTTCCTATGTTCAAGAAAACGTCGATGTTTGGAACCCGTTAATTACTTTGCGTGCCTCTTTTTTTTATTATCAAAAACTCCCAACTCAGATATAAAGCGTTACAAATAATAAGACGGCTCATCTGCCCCCAACGGCTATCCGGAACAACAAATCCAGTTCGAGTTATCACCTCTGACCCTTCTTTGACCACCAGTCCTGCTCTGAGACTACATTTAGTTGAAAACCAATTAAAGCGGCTATAATGAACCTCATTGACTGTGTGAATAAAGTATTTTCAATCGGTTGCTACTGACTGAAAATAATTTTATTCGCACAATCAATGAAGTTCATTATAGCAGTTTTAATGGTTGCTATCATCAGAAAGGAGATACGGGTGCCTGTTGGCTCATACTCAACGATTCAGGATAGTTTCTTCCCCTCTGCTATCCAATTTCTGCATGGCCAATGATCCCATCAACGCTATATTATTACTTAAAAAAAATTGTACTACTTATTTAATTTAATATATACTTACTGTAATTCAGATTTTAAAATCTATTATTCGGTCTTGCATAGCACTGCTGCCGCTAAGACCGCAAATTTCACGACATTATCTGGTGATATTAAGCCTGACTCTGATTCTCTGGTTTCGGAGATAAAAAGATTAAAAATCCTTGCAACGTAACAAATCGCACAATTGCACATTGGTTGCAGTTCATTCATCTGGGCTTGGGGGAAGTGGAATGATTGATGAAATCAGTGTCTGCACCGAGTTTCAGTATAGCTTCCATGTACAACCGATAAAACAAATAACTGGCAGCCTTGTCTAAAGATGTCACCGTGTTACAAAAGTAACCCGTACAATCATTGTGGCTGTGTCGGTAACTCAACCGAACTTTATCTAGATTTACATATGAGGACTGGTGGATAAATCTTAATCTGCGGCCATTTCAATATTAGGTTGCACGCAATTTTCTCTAAACACTCATCTCAAGCACCCAGTTCTTTGCATTCAGGCACCAGTCAGACCAAAATCCCTTATTTCAATCGAAGACGTGATTTAATTGTAGATCAGATGCCAGATGCCCCTCACTTATCCGTGTACATTCCGCCACCCGCACGTGATCAAGGTGAGAGCACTTCTCCAGGAGGCGGTCAACGTATTTCCGACCGGGTTTTGCAAAAGCAATCAGTCCGCTCATTTATCTTTGACGTGGTTTCATCTCCGTCGGCGATTTATTGTTCACACAAGACACATAATATTAGCGAATCACTGTGTTCAGAGCTTGATGTCGGGACAGATTTCAATGAAAATTATATCCTCTTTCTTAATTCATTTCCGTCCATATTGCCCCAAACTAAGGAAAAGGGATTAAAAGCGGATGTTGACACATCAGCAGGCTCATGAACAGCTATTACCCCCCCCCCCCGCCCCCAGCCATCAGGCTCTTGTACCAGTGGGGATAACTTCACTCAACCCATCACCGAAATGTTCTCACAACCTATGGACTCATGTTCAAGGACTTCATCCCCTGCTCTCTATATTTATTGCTTATTTATTTCTTATTATCATTTCGTTTTTTTTTACCCCTTTTGTATTTACACAGTTTCTTGCTTTTTTTTTGCACATTGGTTGTTTGTCCGCCCTGTTGGGTGCGGTCTTTCACTGATTCCATTATGGTTCTTGGATTTACTGAGCAGGCCGGCTAGAAAGTGAATCTCAGGGTTTTACAAGGCGTTGATAATAAATCGACTTCGAATTTTAGTTGGAAAAGTGAACGGATATCACATTTTCTTCGTCAGTGGAACGTCTCGTCTACTTCTGACGAAATAAATCAACTAGGGTCAAAAGATGAGGGACCTGTACATTTGCAATCTGATGAAAGAAACGGCGGGGATATAGAACGGCGTGCGAATGTGACCCCATTCACCAGAAACCAACAATCCCTTATACTTGGTCCTTTAACTTACTGCCTAACGCTCGTCAAGTTATTTCCACACGCCTGGACAAAAGGGTTTTCTTTGCTTCTAATGAAGCAAAGCAGCCGGTGTCTGCGATATTTAATATTCAGCTCGAGAAGCTGTAAAAATAATCACGTCAGATGAGTTGGATTTTAAAGAGATATAATTATAAAATTACATCATTAAGGAAGGCCGGCCTGCCGCACCAACACGTCTATGGCTTGCAACAGAGACGGGGAAAATGTGTTAATTGGCGAGCAGCGGTAGACTTTGGCCAGAATATCGATGAGCGTTGGTGGTCAAATAAAATAGTAGTGAGCTGTTAATTTGAGGGGGATACATAATGCCCTACAAGACATCTTTAAATGTGAAATACCCTTAGAGAGTAAGACCATATATTTTGGATATATACCTCAAGAATGGTTGAAAAGAGATAAATATTTAATGAATATACTGTTGGTGGCTGGTGAAAAGACTCTTACTAGGAAATGGTTATCACAGGAGAGCCCAACTTTAAATACATGGATGGAAATTACAATGGACATTTACAAAATGGAGAAGATAACAGCATCTGTTAATCATAAGCTGGAACAATTTGATTCATACTGGGGGAAATGGTTTAACTACATAATGCCTCATAGGCCTGATTTTATTCTCACAAATCAATGAATCTGTTGTAAAAAAAAAAGATCACTCCCTACTTGTACATAGTTCTTTCCTTTTGCCTGTTTTTTTCTTTCCACTCTTTTCTATAAGTGTATATCTCAGATAAATACTTTGTGGAGATATATATGATATATATGTACAATGTCTGAAATACGTCTTATGGAAATGTTTGTTTGATGATGAACTTCAATAAAAAAATTACAAAAAAGAAAAAAACCGTGTTCATTATATTTATGAAATAAAAATAATACAGAGGACCTGGACAGGTTCAAGACATAGAACTACTGAGGAAAACTTTAGGAGGCGTTTTCAGATTCTGCTTCAATTGCGAGCTGTGATTTTGACTGCTCCCAATGTGTCCAGACCTCGATCATCTCTAAGTAAAATGATTTGAAAGAAAATGACTTAAACTTTTGATCAGGCAATATTTAATTACGCCTGTGCTTTGTGAAAAAAAGACACGGGTTTAATAAATTATTCTTTAAGAGGCACTGCGTTTACGTTGTTAAAATGGAACCAGTGCTTCTGTGCTGTCGGCGGAGTCGGCGTGTAATTCCAGACTATCGGAAAAGCAATCTTAATTACGTCTGAAATACTGCAGCTTTCTCAAAATCTTAAGTGCCCGCGATGCATAATTCGGGCTTTCAATAAATCCTCGGATTGACTTCAATATCTTGGCAGCTGTGAGTTTGTGAGCGACATTTGTGACGCAGATTACGGAGAGGACAAGAGTAGAAGTGTGAAAGTGATTTTGAGTCTCAAGTGCAAGTTAAACAGACAGTCGCCGGTCGTTCGTCCATATCCACCCCGCCGCAAATTCCCCGTTAGCTTCCGTTACTTATCCAGTTTATATCTCCTCCCTTCCCAGTCGCTCCTAATCCCTCATCCACTTCGCTTTAATGAATGAATTATTCTTCCCAAGGGCATTATTAAAAGCAGTTTACTAGACTGTTAAGGACTGTTCCCAATCTCGTGTAATTTCCACCGACTTTACAGCTCAAAACGGAGTTGATCAATCGGCCCCCCGCTAACCATTGCGTGATGGCAAGAAATTGTTTGTTTTGATCTATAATAACATTTTTGTTCTCATTATAAACCTGGCCACACTGTCAATCTCTACACAGTCCTTCGTGTATCTGTGCACTGCCGAGGCGCTGGGTGTAGTTTTACAGAAATAAGTCACTATCCGAACACAGAAGGTGAATCTCCCAGGGAAGGAGAACCGTTCATCGCTCCGTCTGCATTGCTCATGCCAGAGGTGATTCTGCTCGGAGGGTGCTACCGTCTCCCATCGCCGCTGCGCCCAGACCGGTGAAAGGGCGGAAATGTTTACACAGTCAGACTTCCCTGGGCGCCGAATTATCGGCGGGCCCGAAACAATTCTCAATTCCTGCAATATCTAAATTAATAGCAACAGTTTCAGTTGAGCTTAAACACCGACAACTCTCAATGTGCCCAATCTTTATTGGCGAAAAGCAAAATCAGTGCTGACGAAGGGTCTCGGACCTGAAACTTTATTAATAGTTTCTCCCTCCATGGACGCTGTCCTATTCTCTCTTTCCTTATAGTAGCGGGAGTTTACCAAGACCACGAAGTCTTACTGAAATTCAGCAGGGGAGAAAAAGGATGTATTTTTATGCCGAGAGAAATGCAAATAATAATTGACTTTTGGCATATTCTCCCATGATGGGGAAGCTCGCAAAGTGTAAAATTGATACGTGGCTTTAAGTGATCGATCGCGAGGGATCTCGACGGTAGGTTCCGGAACATGTTGGACGGTAACACCTGTCATAAACCCAGGTACTAGGGTGCTCTGTATTTTAAAATTTTGCATTAATTAACAACCATACTACATTAAAATCAGGAAGATACATTGGTAGCTAGACTGCAGAAGAAATCAATTCCCACTTCGTCCTCAATGGAAACTAGCAAGGTAACTCCACCTGATGCTTGTCCGTTTGAATATTGCAAAGGGTCCATCTTTATAAAGAATCGGCCCTTTCCCTTCCCTATTGTACATCGCCATGTTAGCTGAACAGAAACAGAATCAACTAATATCTGTAAGAGGCGGCTGACGTTCTTCATCCCCCGGCCCAATTCTGCCCACGCATCCAGTCTGCGGTCATTTCCCAAATGATCTCTCTTCGGACCTCTAGGTCCGTAATAGCGTCCCAAAGAGGACGGAAGGTCAAGAAATGGGTGGCTGTGGACCGGTGAGGGAAAAGCGGGCATACATACCCGGCTCTACACCTAACCACGCAAAGTGTCCCATTTCGTACAGGAGCGGCCTCCCCTTGCCCCTCACCTACCTTTCCCTCCCAAAGTGTGTAATAAAGCATGTTTGTAAACTGTCCCGAGACATTATCGACTCAGAACGTCTCGCAGTGTTCCACAATACGATACAAAGCACAGAACAGTGATCGCTGCAGCTTTATGTAATCCTGAAGCTTTTCCTTCCCTCGTGCCGAACTAGTAGCAATCGACAGAACTTTGGGCCCGCCTGCTCTGTCCAAAAAATATGATTTGATCTTAGAAGTAACCATATTAATTATGTCTTTAGCAAGGCAATTAATACAGTTATTTCTCAACTGGCTTTGATCATTTTGCAGTGCTCCTGCACTTTGCTTTAGCACTATCGTTTCACCGGGCCTTGAACCCTAAATTAACCGGCGATAATTTGGGGTAGGGAGTGGTGCAGGAATCAATTTGCGCCCTCCTCGGAAACGCCCCGTTAGGGTTAGGTTTTATTTTACAGAAAGCACGAGGTCCGCCTTGACGTGAGACAGGGGGGAAAAAATCACAAATTAGAACTGGGCGACGATTATCATTGGCATTATTTTGGGATTAACAGCTTGCTCCCCATATCGTACTGGCCAGGTTTGCGTGTACAGACAGCCAGGAAGCAATATCCATGGTCAAATCTGACAACGGAGGCCTCACACTTTTCGGGAATATTACAGCGGGATCAGATCTTATCTGTTAGGGCCTGGTTGATTTTGCAATGGACGAAGAGCCTTGTGTACCGACACATTCTAACATTTGTGAGATTTTGAGCCTACTCACAAACAATTCCTTGCATGACTTATTGGCCGTCAGCAACCGGTTGTGTTTTAATTTTTTGACCAATTCCAACTACAGATGAGGGTATAGTTGATTTCTACAAGGACGCATTTACACTTTTAATTCAAACCAAGACTGGGAGAAACTTGCGGTCCAGGCATTTTTATAAAGAGAATGCTCAGCACCAAGTCGACCAGTATTTATTGATTAATTCAAGAAAGGTTCTCAAGCCCAATTTGCGAACCGCCTTATCATCCCCATATTTACACGTATCACACAAATCTGGCACCGTTCTATACAAACCAGGCTAATTAATCTTTTGAAAATTATCTTTGCAAAACAGCAGCTTACTTTATTTGTATGTGATAGTTAGGTCTAGACATTTAAGAAATACCTAAGAAAAAAAAAGTGACCATGTATTTCAATCACTGCTGTGTGGGCCGGAGCTCTGAACGCGAACGCACTACCTATAGGCCCTGTTTTGTTTTTAAAAAAACATAACATTCAGTAAAGATTTATATTTCAACAATCGAAATCTTCTAAGTTCAGCAAAAAAAAACAGAACTTTCCATGATTCCCTTCCTGATACAAAACATGTACCGCTCCTGCCAAACACCTTTTCCTGTAACTCTCCCACTCACAGCTATATCATTCTGCAACTACAAAGGAAATCGACTCCCTTTAAACTAAGCAGCAACGCCGTTCCAAAGCGGCCTGCAGAGCCTGAACAGACTCAGTAAAGCGCTCAGGAAAATCGCCCTTACTTTCCGTTGCCTGCTTACAGACCGAAGCAGTAGGCGGATATACTGTATATGAACTTTCTTTCCCACATTTAGTAATTACACGACTTCTGGGTTACGTACGTTTTACTGATTCGTCTAACACGGAAAAATTAAGTGTAAGATGGGATGTTGGAAGCGAATTTTCTTCACTCTTCACTCCTTTGATTTTTTAATAATCTATACCTTACAATATGGATGAAGAATGTGGTAGCATAATACACAGATTTTCTCTTACCGCATTTCCGAGGAGTTGGAGAACGAAAGTCTCAGGGAACTCGCAAACCTGACGTGCTTTGCTAAAATATATTTTAATATTGTCAACAGTGTTCTGTTTTTCAATGGGCCAAGCATCTATCCCACTCCCAACCTCACTCACTCCTGCACTTACAGCTATTATGCACAACGTACACTAAAGGCGTTTACACCTCCCCGGGAATCAGAGCTGGGCCGTCACAACGGACTACATTGAAAAGCTAATTACAGACCTTACTCGAAGTATGTGAAAACTTAAGCGCAATTCTACGAAAATAAACACTGCGGCCAGCCATTGCTACCGACCCTTAAAGTGCAAATCAAGGAATCAGGGAGGAATTGTAGGGAAAGTGCTCTAAGTTTACTTGGAATATGTGGCATTGGTCCTTAAGAAAATATGTACTTTATCAAGTATTAGGGGCAACATCTGGATACAGAATTCAAGTTATTGGTTTGCGGGCTTCTTTCTAGTTGTTGCCCGATCGATCCCTTTCTCAGCATGTTCTGAATCTGAGGGATAACACTACCCATTTAGTGAGTTTGTAACTCATAAGGAGGCAAAGTGGACAACATTCACCGTAGTGAGGTTTTGACTGTGAAGTCGGCCGCTCGATTACCTTTAAATTACTGGAAGCTTTAGCCTAGTAATGCTGCCAATCTCTAACCAGGCTCCGTTGCCAACTCATCAGTTTGATCACTGTAAGGTTAATAGACAGAAACCGGAATCGGAGTAGCAGAACTACATAACACACACACATCAAAATAAGGTTTGGAACCTAAACTAACGTAACCTCACAGCGTCAGAAACGTTTTGTTTCTCTTTTTCCCGGGGGTGTGATTCTGCTCCGCACAGACGGCCTAATAAACGAAGCCGGGCGACTTGTTCGTTAACCTCCGTGTTTCTAAATCCTCATTTTAATCACTGAATTGCGAACTTATTTTTTTTTTAAAAAAGCAGAATCGACTGTCTCTCTCTTAAACTAATTGAATCTCATGTTCCAACGTGTACGTTCTGCTTAAGCCAGGCATAGAATCGCTACAAATTTCTACAAGGCCTCATCTACGCTTGTTCAGCAATCGAGGTACGATCAACCCCCCTTCGTTTGGATTCAAAGCACAATTTGTGCGCCGTCCTAATCTATTCCAGTTAATTGACATCACGGTTTGAACACAATCTGCGAAAACACAGATTACGAAAACTAGCGCCTGAAAAAAAATTACAAAATTAGCTGGCCACGTCATAAAATCTGTTGCTTTCAAAAGTAAGTCGAGAATGACACAGTTTGTCCGTAACATCTTTCCATTAATGAAACAGGGAAACTAAGTACGGGTACATTGACAGCTTCTTTAAAGTTATCAGAATGATCTATTTTAGTCCGATCGTGAACCCACACTGTGAAACCGGTGATGTTTATAAAGCTATAGATAGCATCAACACTTTCATTGTAACAATAACTTTTAATGTTTCCAAATTGTAGATTTCAGGTAAAGCAAATTAAAATGCCAATATTAAGCATTAGAAATACGTTTCTTGATTTTCTTCCGTACCTAAACCTACGAATAACAAGATTCGTTGGAACTCCACTTTATGTTGGAAGTAAATAAATGAATTGTAGTCGAGACCCGCGGGCGGACAGAACAAGGGAAAGGTTCGGAACAGTTATTTTGGCGCACAATAAATGGGCTCAGTACCCGCTGCTCCCGTGCCTCTCTTTTGTTTTGGAACATTTCCCCCACATTCCCTAGTCCACAAACAGCAAGATCGCGTCTTACCTTCGCCGTGCCTGCGAGCCGGGATGAAACTGAAGGCAGGATTGTCCATGGGAGCCGAACTCCAGGCAGTAGCCGCCTCTGAACTCAGGTACTGTGGGTAGTGATTGGGGAAGGAGCCACTGAGGGTCCAGCTGATGCTGACCTGGTCCCGCACGGCGGCAGCGGCGGCGGCGGCCGAGGAGATGGACAGAGGGCTGCTGAAGGCGGGGGTTCCGCTGGAGATGGGCGGGCTGGAAGAGTAGGAACCATGGTTGCGGCTGCACGAAGGCTCGCTGCTCGCCGCCTGAGCCTGCGTCTGAGCCCAAGATGGGTGCGGCGACACCGGGCTGCCTTGTTGGGGGGAGCCGCCCTGCAGGTAAGAAAAACCCGAGAGCCCGCTGGTCATCCTGGTGCCGGGGACGTAGACGGCGGAACTGGCTGAGTGCAGGAAAGCCCCGACCGGGTCAGGGTGCGCCGTGTACGGCGAGGGATTGGCCAAACCCTGGTACATCTCCGGGGCAGGGTACCGGGCAACGGGAGGGCAGTCCCCTACCGAGAGAAACTTCAGCAGTGCCACCCGCCTGATGTCCCGGGATACCGGGACCCGGCTTAGGGACGCACAGTGTTGCCCCCCTCTCACTGAATATAGATGTCCTTTAGTGGAAAGTCCTGGCGATCTCAGTTGGTGCCAAATGGTGCCGGTTCCGAGTCCGTCCCAAAGCAGGAGAGTAAATCCAGACCACTGACATCCGCCGAGGGAGGGGATTGACTGACAGAACTACTGAGAGAGGGTGCGAGTGAGAGAGCGAGAGGCAGAGTTCATCAGCTGGTCAAAGATCGAAGGAAAAAGGGAAAGGAAATGGAAGTCAAATCATGGGGGATTTTGGCGGAACCTCCCACCTGCCAGCGTCTCCCAGTGAATGCATCTCGCTGTCAATCTGCCATTTAACTATTTCAGCCCCAGCCCTCAGTCAACTTCCCTGGGCGGTCTTTATTCTGCTCTGTTTACCCGGCTCTGCAGCCGGCGGAAATCCCGGCAGATTCCGCTCTCCAGGTGCGGGGACGCGCGCCTTTACCCACCTCGTTTACTCCCCTCGTTTACCGGCGCTGCTTATGGCTGCTCAGCAGGTCGAAAGGCTCGCAAATACTATTATTTGTCGTTATAATAACAAGATCCAAATAAGGATTTTGATTTCAAGAAAGGAGTGACCAATTCAACCTGTAAAATTTTCTTTTGATTTGCTGCTAACTCTCTAAATTGCTCTTTTTAGTTAGTAGATTCAAGACTCCCATTCTTTCTATAACCCGTCTTCTGTTATTCTTATTCTACGTGGTTGTAACCGGATTAAGAGAATACGCGTGCGAGAACATTTAAACTTCAGAGATTCTGATGCCGTGCAAAATCTGAAAAGGGGACTTTATGATCTTTTCGTTACGCAGGAATACGCGTGATAAGATCGCTCTAGGCAGCGGACAATAATTCATCCAGAAGCAAAAACGGCGGCGACAGAAATAACCCAGTTTGACCGAAGATTCGGGGCAGATGCAAATACACTAAACAAGTGCGTTGCGTCTGAGCTGGGAACATGGCGGCACGTTCAGACTTCGCGGTTTCCACCTGGGCTAACAGTTCATGAAAGGAAAATCAGGACAGATTTGTGCTGGGATGTTGAAAATATTAAACCATTATTCAAAGCATAGAGCTGATGGTAACACATGGACATTTACTCAACTTAAATACTTTTACTTGACGATCTGCAATCTCTTTCGACGAAAATTTTAATCGAATAAAAGAAATTCTTAGATCTTGTAACATATTTATTTTTCTTTGGTATCAAGTGAATTCTATGTCACACCGGAGCGATACCAACCAACAGCTTTTGCACTCTGACAACCGTTCATCTGGTGTTATTCCAAAGCGATGCCTTAAATGTTTGGAACAGACTAGGTAAACTGTGGCCACGAGCCCATCTAGTATATTAATTTTCTCTCTCATGCAACTTTTGAAAAACAAAAATTGGGACTCTATACTTTGTGGAAAGTCAGTAAATGGTCTAGACTAGGGAAATAAACCCCCTCCAACGCGCCAATAAGCAATCCAGATAAAGCGCCCTGAGATGGCTCCAGAACGAAGCAGAATTCTGCTTTTACATGAAGGGAAAGATGATGATAAATATATACAAGGCCACACTAGATTTCAGTACCGTTTAAGGCATCGTTGCAGAAAGGAAACAAGTAACTTGGCATGATTCATCCAGACCTTTTGAAGAATAGAACGTTATGGCCATCGAAGGAAGGCGTGAGATTTGGGGACGATTGCCACAGAGATAGAGAGAGAGAGAAAAAATTAAAATTATGATGAGGTTTAAGGATTGCCTTTGCTTATACATTTTCAAGAATTTAAACAGCTCGTGAGGAAAAGCTGCTGCTGACTGGGCCGATTATTTAATTAACATTATGGGGCTGGGGAGAAAGGTGAGGAAATTATTGGTTACAAAGTGATATTCCTAAAAGATGGCTGGAAGGAAGATCAACTTTGAAACTAGGACATGAAATGGGATTAATTTCGCCTTGTGCTAACTCGCAGCGGGTGCAGACGCATCGGGTCGAAGGGCCTTGCAGTGGCCTGAAAACCTTCCTTCAGCTGAATGCACCTACGGAACAAGGCTGATGGGGGGGGGGGGGGTGGCAAACTGAGGTGATTCTTATAGGACTGAGTCTTTGAATTAACCCAAACTGACATTTAACCTGCTGATCTATCCAGTACCGTGCTTTGGAAGCAGTCTACAAAATGTTCATTGTTGAAAGCTCCACATACATTAACATCAAATCCCACGAGTGTCTTTTCTATCATAAAAAAACGATTTCCCCAGCAATATTATCAACCATGGACTGGCACAACCTTACCTACCTACTTTCTTCTTGTTGCACTTTACCGCTTTATCTGATGGCGTTGACGTTAAAAGAACTTCTGTTGATAGGCCTCTGCCTGGCATGGAATGTAGCAGGTTTGGGGTTCATCGTTTCTGCGCGAAAACAGAGCATGACCAAATCTGACACTGAGAAGCTAGAAGGTTTTGCTCATTAGGTAGACTTGACTTTTTTGCCCCAAGACCGTTGTCGCAGGAAACGTGAGGGACCCCACTACCCAGGACATGCTCTCTTCTCGCTGCTGAAGGTACAGGAGCCTCGACACTCACAGCCCCAGGTTCAGGAACAATTATTACTCCTCAAGCACCAGGCTCTCGAACCAAAGGGAATATTTTCCCTTGCCCCATCGCTGAAATGCTCCCATAACAATGGACTCACTTTCAAGGACTCTTCATCCCACGTTCTCAAAACTTACTGCTTATTTATTTATTCTTATTATTTCTTTCTTTTCGTTTTTGCACAGTCTGTTGTCTTTTGCACGCTGGTCGAACGCCCAGTTGGTGCCTTTCATTGATTCTGTTATGATTACTATTCTATAGATTTGCTGAGTGTGCCCGCAGGGAAATGAATCTCAGGGTTGTTTATGATGACATACATGTATTTTGATAATAAATTTACTTTGAACTTTGAACTCTGAACACGACGTATCTCTCTTACTGTTATAAAAATTGGGCTCATGTATATCAGTTTTGAAAGTGCACAGCTGACAAGGGCCTGCGTGAGAAAATATACATACCTGAACATTAATGTACATACTTTCTGCCCTTGAACAGATTAACCCCATTACATTTACATATCATTTTTATCTCACTAAATCCTGTATTTAAGTGCTGAGAAAAAACACGTGTTTACTGCGGATTTTAACATCATTCTTTAGTCAATTTAGACCTTTTCCATCTCTTAATCTAATCACTGAAGACTTTTACATATTGAAGCAACAAGAGTTCCCACCCCTTTCAACCACTGGAAGTTAGTCACAGGGCACAGTTTGACCCTCTTTATGTTAAAAGTGTTGGTTTTGGCATTGATTTTAAGCGACACATTAAACAGGACACCACTCCCCTTCCATGTGCGATAAAAATGTGTCAGGAGATAGGTGTGAAGGCTGCTTTACACTTGTTCCATTTATTCTGCATTGTCAGGTGAACTTCTTTTCACAGTCACCTCATTAATTACAATAATCAAACTTAACGTTGTTTGAGAATGATTGTTAGCACATTTTATCTATCCGTTCAAAAGATGTTTGAGCAAAAGAAAATGTTGTCTTCCTTAGCTAGCACAAGACTCAAGGTGATACTCAGTGGGAAAATGGGACCTGTAAAGGCAGTATTGCAGAGATCTTTTTTTGTCGCTGGTAATTACAATATTGACAGGGAAGTAGTTAGAAAACTATTAAAACCCCAGTTAGCAAAATTGTTATATGATTTTATTTTTAACATAGTATAACAAACATTATCAAATCATGTTTATAAGCAATTGTTATGGTAAAATTAACTAAGCAGGAAATAATCCGATTGCTTTGGAAGAGGTAATGAAAAAACAAACTATTCCCATTGAGAAATTATCGGAAGAGCTACTGTGAATTTTTTCCGTGACCATTTCAAAGTTGAAAGCAAATTTTATTATGGGAGTACATATATGACACCACATACAACCCTGAGATCATTTCCTGCTGGCATACTCAGCAAATCTATAGAATAGTAACTACTGTATAAAACGATCAATGAAAGATCGAGTAGAGCGCACCGTGCAAATGCAAATACAAATAGCAAATAAATATCGAGAGCATGAAATAGCAAGATAAAGAGAACCGAAGGTAAGGAACATTTTTGAATATGTGATCTCTTCTGTTGTGCTTTAAGACATCACAAAAGAAGAAAAAAGTTTAAATGTTGTGGAAAGGTGAGAATAAAAAAAAGACGAAGTAAATGTCACAAGAATGAACAGAGGTTATTTTTGCTCCCTTTTGAATGTCTGAATAATGCTATTTCTTAAATCATGTTACTTTAAACATCTTTTTAGACATGAAAATAGCCTCAATATGCCTCGTTTGATGATATTCACGTACAATTTGTCATACAGTATATCTCCTAGCTGGTCAAGGTCTGGTGACACCCACACAGCCATGGTATATCCTGCAAGGCAACGCACATTACTAGCAGTTACATTATCTGCATTTTCCAGGTATTTTTCCAATCATTTACACAAATTTAATAAAACATATTAACACCATTATGCTTTGGAATAAAGTTATCAGTTTAATATCCTTATGGTTCTCACTTTTTACCAAAATTCATGACATGAGCTGACAAGATTACTTTGTGGAATATGATTCCCTTACAATGTAGGCACATAAATATAACACGGCGGGGACCTAATAAGGGCTTAAAACAACATTACGTAAATCTTTCAGTCCAACAGACTCCAATGGTATTTATGCTACGCTCAAAGTTAAATATCCTAATCTCATGATTAACCAGCCACCCAGCATTCTTAAATCATGACAATAACAAATGCAGAAATATCACTCAGGAAACAACATGGAACGTGCAAAACTAAACAGTAAATGATTCGCATTTTCTGGAAATTACTTGTTTATATTTTGAAACTGGCTGATCACTTCTATAAAAATAAAGATATTAGGGTTCCCCCCAAATATCACTATGATTTATTCTTATTTAATTGAATGCAATACTTATTAATATACAGGGCAGAATAGGCCCTTCCGGTCCTTCAAGCTGCGATACCTAGCAACCCCCGATTTAATCCTAGCTGAATCATGGGATAGTTTACAGCGACCAATTAACCTATCATCTGGTACGTCTTTGGACTGTGGGCGGAAACTGGAGCACCCAGAGGAAACCCACGCCAACACAGGGAGAATGTACAAACTCCTTACAGGCTGCGGCACGGATTGAATCCAATCACCTGTACAATCAAGCGGTTTCCTAACCACTGCGCGACCATGACACAATAGTTTTTAAATTCACGACGCCTTTGGTCTAACAGTTTTGAAAGCATGAAAAATGAATCAGATGCTCTTTCTTCAGCTGTAAGTAAAACAAAACATTCATAATCTGGAAATCGATTCAAACGGTAGAGCCGTACTAAAAAGTAAATTTCTTTTCAATGTGTAGTGTTAAGATAATCTGACAGCATCTACTGTGTTTAGTGGTTCCTCCCTTGTGCAATTTCATTTAGCTATTTTGATATCATTGGCTGACCTAAGGTTCAACAAGAAACGCTTTCACTGAAATGACTCTGATTGGTGGGTGCACGTCGACTATAGCAGATGGCAGAAAATGTAGAATACACAAAGCAAGATAATTAATATTTTGCTTAAGTCTGCAGTAGCTACTGCAGTGATGGGAAAATGATGCAAGGACAATGTGAGAATTCATTTTTATTCAGAGGGTGTTAATGTGGACCTTATTGCTCGAAATGGTTTGAGAAATAGAAGCAATTGAGGTTTCATGAGGTAGATAGATATTATTTAAAATATCTTTGATGGTGGCCCTAGACAAATAATGGAGGAAATCAAGGATCTAACGTAATAAAAAAGTAAAAATAAGTAAACGTAAATTTATTAGTTTAGTACATATGTCTCCATATACAACCCTGAGATTTATTTCCTTGTGGGCATTCTCGATAAATCCAATAATCATAATGGAATCAGTGAAAGACCAAACCAACCGAGCAGACAACCAGAGTGCAGAAGACAACAAACTGTGCAAATACAAAATAAAAGAAAGATAATAATAAAGAATAAATAAGCAATAAATATTGAGAGCATGAGACAAAGAGTTTCTGAAAGTGAGTCCGTAGATTGTGTGAACAGTTCAGTGAAGGGGCAAGTGAAGTTATCCCCTCTGGTTCAAGAGCCTGATGGTTGAGGGGTAATAAGTGTTCATGAACCTGGTGGAGCGAGTCCTGAGGCTCCTGTACCTTCTTCCTGATGGCAGCAGTGAGAAGAGAGCATGTCCTGGGTGATGGGATGAAGTGCTTTATTCTGTACTGTAACTATTCTGGGATTCCATTTTAAGATTTGTAACTAACATCTCTCACCTGGCATTGCCCAATTATAAATCATAAGCAGCAAAGATTTAGCAAAATATTACTTATTGAGAACCCATCCCTTCAGTCTTTTATAGGTAATTTCTTGGAATCTACCATCACCTGAGAGAGATTTGCAAAATGGGCAACTAAATAGTAAGGTTATTATTTATTATCAGAATTTAGACAGAGTAACAGACAACAAAAGTAAATTTTAAATAGTTTGTGGATGTCATCTGGACCAGAAGATAAATACAATCTACAGTTTTATACAAAGTATTATCTCAATAATCTTTAATTAACTATCTATAATTAAAATTTAAATTACATTACTATGTGAAATGTTTAAGATTTAAACAATCAAGTCCCACTTTGTTAGCTCGTAAGGATAAGATTGTATTTTAATTAGTTTAATTTTCCTTTAACATAACTCAAAGAGGAACTAACATGCTGGGTGCAGACAATAACATTTTCAGAGCACTTAAGATTGGAAATTTAAAATCCTGCTGTGATTTTATTGTTGCAGAACCTTCTTGCCAGAGAAAATGATCCCAAAAGAATTTTCAATGCATCTAAAACAGGAGGTTCCCAACCTTTTGGTTAATAGTAGGGGTCCATGGCATAATAAGGTTGGTAACCAGTGATCTAATATGAAATTAATTAATTTAGAACCTAGAATATATTAAATAAAAGGTATTACTTAATTAATGAGGTTTTTGAATAAATTATGGTTTGCTACAGATCACTATGGCACAAATAGACCATTGAGTCAGCCCATCTATCCGATAAAAACATAATTGATCCTACACCATCCACTTTAGTGTTTAATTTCCTTTAGCCCACAAATACCTTAAGTAATCCCTCCCTGTCCTGTATATATACGTTGGTCAAATATCCACTGTCTCCTGGGTAATAGTAAAGGACCTATGAATTGGTAAATAGTCTATGGTTAGCCTCGATGCTCTTAAATTGAGTGAGAGTTAAAGTGGTTTGATTCCCTTCCAACTGTCCATCCAGCTATTCTAAGGGTCAGGCTGGTATTGCTGTCGACATTACCACTGCGGCAAGTTCAACAGAATTTCCAATCACATTCACAGCTAGAAAATTGTCATAAAACAAAATAAAACATTTCATTCACAAAATGCTGGTGGGACACAGCAGGCCAGGCAGCATCTATAAGGAGAAGCGCTGTCGGTGTTTCGGGCCGAGACCCTTCGTCAGGGTCAGGGTCTCAGCCCGAAACGTTGACAGTACTTCTTCCTTTAGATGCTGCCTGGCCTGCTGTGCTCCACCAGCATTTTGTGTGTGTTGTTTGAATTTCCAGCATCTGCAGATTTCCCCGTGTTTGCTCTTAAAACATTTCATTAATGTGTTCCCAAGGCATCACAAAGTATTTTACAGCTGATGATGCACTTTTGAAGTATAGCTATATTTATTATGTAGGAATTGTACAGGCCTATTTGCCTAATCAGCAACGTGATAATGACCAGAAATATATTGAGGAATAAATGTTGACCATGACGCAGGAGAACATTTATAAAATAGCATCAAAGGATCTAATAAATTCACCTGAGGCAGTGGTTGAGGTCTCAGTTTAATGTCTTAACTAAAAGATGCTACTCCCCAAAGCACAAAATGGCCTCCCTGAGACTGAAAAATTGCCGAAGGAACCCAGCAGGCCAGTTAGCATTTATGGAAAAAGAGTACAGTTGATGATTCAGGCTGAGGTCCTTCATCAGGACTCAGCCCAAAGGGTCTCGGCCTAGAACGTTGACTGTACTCTTTTCCACAGATGCTGCCTGGCCTGCTGAGTTCCTCCAGCGTTTTATTTGTTTGGCTTGGATTTCTAACATCTGAAGATTTTCTCTTGTTTGTCCTTGAAACTTAGTGTAGGTTTTTGTGGCTACATTTCTGGAATATGAAAAGTGTTTTCAAAGTATAGGTGAAGAGGTGAGTTTGTTACCAGCTGTGTAGCTTACACAGAACAATGAGAAATTTGGAGAAGATGATGAAAACAAGGTATGAACAAACATCATCTCAGATATTTAAAAGAAGAAAAAAAATTAAAATATACAAAAGGACACTGGAAATAAATGTTACTTTGCAACAAAATGCACTGAAGATCAGTAATGGATCTCTTGTGTTTGCCAAAACAATCTGAAAAAATAAGTTAAAAACTAAATAATGGAATATTAATATTTGACCATATTGCTGTAATAGTTTGAAATTGATTTATGAGTGAGGGTGCTAATCTATTGTGTTTTTAATGAATAACATCTCGATAAACAGCCAGTGTCCAAGGTCATTAACCAGCAAGTTTAGTTCCATTTCTATGTCTTCAGGCACAGTCTGGCCTGCTGAGATTTTCAGCATATAATTTCCTTGTTTCTTGCTGCCAACATTGGCAGTATTTTGCTGGAGTACTTTTGAGGCGTAGTCCCTGTTGCCATTTGTGTACCGTAAGGTCCCACAAACAGCAACGTGTTAACAACAGCATAATCTTTTTGAAGTATATCAGAAAAGGGAAAAAACAGTGGCTTTAGAGGGACTACTCCCTCCATTGTCTGTAGGTGTGTGGTGGGATTGTCACCATCATCCTATGTGACATTATAATGCTTCACTGTTGGTATAACATTAGTATAGCACTCCTTTAGAATTACATTGATAAGGGCACCAGGAGGTTTGCAATATTTCCATGCAAGTGAGTGACTGAGCCACTTTTTAGCTAACAATATCATGTTTAAGAATGCAACTAATTATGATGCCATTTATCACAGACAGTAAATATTGACAGTTTGGTTATTAGGCAAAAATGCTGGCACCCAATACTCTAGTGAAACCTCTTATATTGGAAACGTTAGTACAGATCATAAAAAGAATGGAAAAATCCAGCAAAGGTGAGACAGGAAATGAGTTACTCGGAACTGCTAACCAAATAAATTAATAAGTTCAACATAAAATAAAAATCAAGAAGTTTGGCAGTCTCACACACAAATAGTCTTATTGACATTACTTTCTGCCTGTTAAGCTGCTGGTGTTTAGGACAACAATAAAGGTCTTCCCTCTCTGGTGGTGTTCAGGACTTGCCTCATCATGCTAGTAGCTTCCTCTTGGTTTTCACTACTGTCCATCATGCAAGTCCCAGGTGGGGACTCAGGAATACCGTCGCAGTCAGAGTTCTTCATTACTGTTTCCGTAACAATTCAGGGTTGTTAGCCGTGAGCTGAATCCCCGAACCTGGAGGACTGGTGGACCACTCTTAGTCTGGCCTCTACCCTTTGACCTGTTTGGCATGGGTGACTCTACCAAGAGCCAAAGCATAAAAGCCCTGACTCCAGCCAACACAGCTCTCTGGATCATTGAGGCACACAAGCCTCCAAACCATGTCAAAGTTGTGGTCCTCGTGCAGGATATTGACATTATTAACTTGATAATTACTAATTTAATTGGCTCATCAAATAGGATTGATCTGGGGAACAATTGTAACAGGGGAAAGTGCTGCATGTTGCAGAACTATAGAATCAGCTACTTTTCTATCTATTGATAGTTGTCTTGATTTCTTCCTGCTGGTCTTTAGAACCGAAATGCCAAGAGATGAAGACCATGAACAGATGAATCAAACTTTCATTAAAATACCATGCTCTGACTATAGATAAATGCCCACAATTTTTGCTTAAATGGATTGAACGGAAAAATTTCCACCTTTGTGCAATTATATTTCGTTGTGCGCCATTCTTGTGAGATAGCATTCATTGTCCAAGGGCTTCTGTATAATAACAGGTATCTCTATTTTATTCATTGAATGTTCCTGGAATCAGTTATCTTGTTAATCCATGCAGTGACAATGGCAAAGGAATGCTTAAAGGATGGAAGGAAAATTGAGGGAGGGATAGAGTAGTGAGCGGAAAGAAGGAATGCATGAAAAGGAGAGAAGGAGAGAAGGAAGAAAGAAACTTTCATTACCCCAGGATATCCCGAACTGCTTTGCTGCCAATTAAGGACGGCACGTAGTGTAGTGGTTAGCACACCTTACAGTACAGGTGATCCTGGTTCAATTCCTGTCTCTGCCCGTCAGGAGTTTGTACTTCATCCAGAGACAGAGAAGCAGTTTCAGCGACAGGTTACTATCGATGCAATGCTCCTCAGACAGGATGAAGAGGTCAATACTCCCCAATGCCATTAGGCTTTACAATTCTACTGCCAGGACTTAAGAACTTTTTAAAAGCTATTAATGCTTTTTGAGATAGTGATTTAGATGCATATCATATTTTTTACTGAGTTAAGTATTGTATGTAATTAGTTTTGCTACAACAAGTGTATGGGACATTGGAAAAAAAGTTGAATTTCCCCATGGGGATGAATAAAGTATCTATCTATCTATCTGTGGAATGCATGGATTTCCTCCGAGTTCTCTGGTTTCCTTCCACAGTCCAAAGACGTACTGGTTAGTGGTTTAATTGGTCATTCTAAATCGTTCTGTGATTAGGTTAGGATTAAATCGGGGGAGTGCTGGCTGGTGAGGCTCCAGGGGCCAGAAGGGCCTATTGCATGCTGAATTTCAATAAAATAAGAATAGAAGTATTTTTCTGCAATGTAATTACTGTAGTAATAATTTTGTCATAGAGAATCCATGAACTACTTTCCATTTACAGTGATGACTAACCAGAAGGGTCACTGATTGTAAATTTTAACTATTATTCTTGAATTGGAATTTGCTAGGTGTGTACATAGCATTCGTTGATAACTTAGGGTTGACGTCCCATTACTTACACAAGGTACAATTTTACCAAACCGGTAATATTCTATGTCATTCTTCTTACTTGCAGCATGTTTAACTATCATCGCATCTATTAGGAGACCAAAATGATCTTCATACAGTGTTGTTTATTATAACCTGTCATAATGTTTGCTGGTTATCGGCATCAGCTTCCTGATTGCAAGCTTGTTTCTCACATTTCCTAACCTGAATTGATTTCTTGATATTAGGATACCATAAACTAGTATGGACAAAGTACACTGCTGCATCAAGGAATTTTTACATTTGGGTGTAAGCATTATTAAAATTTGTTATGAATTACTATATGATATAATATTTAAGTACTAGGACTGCAAATAGAAACTGTCTGGAAAATGTTTACTTTTTACTGCCTTTAAACACACCTCTTCTCCAATGTCAGAAGTTTAATTGAATGGTAAAAAATTAAAATCAAATGTGACTTATTTAAAAAAATGGCTTTTCTATTAAAGCATGTGTGTCTTTTGTCTGTCTGTGTGACATTCTGTTGTCTCTCTTTCTCTCCATTATTCTGTATTTTCACTCTATTCTTATCACTGTGACTTTTGTTTATGTTCCTTTCCTTGCCAGGGTTTGGAAGGAGAAAGCTTTTCAAAGTCAGCTTCCCTATGGACTGTGTGCTGTCTCTCTCTGGTACAGATTGCTCAATGAGCAGCCCTCCTCCACAACTCCGTTTGAATCCCGTGTTTTAGCAACAACCTCCCTAAGTGCCTTGCCACATTGGAATTTGTAGAGCTTGCCCAATTAGCAATGAGTTTAAACAAAACCATCTCAGACATCAAGGTTTTCTCAGAATTGCCCTATCGTGCATGTATCAGTTATCTTTGTATTAAATGATTATAGTATGCAAAAGGCAGAGGCAACCTTGTACGCAGCTGCAAGAGTGTTTTCAATGCCAGTGGAAGTCAATTAATCATCCTGTGTGTTTCTGGTTCCTGCACTTTTATTTTCAAACCTGCTTATTTCAAATCATTTGTAGCCCAATACTTAGATTATGAGTCATAAATTTACCTTAATAAACTGTGTGAAACCACATCAGGCTCTGACTAATTTCCTGATTAGGGAATAATTGCCAATTCAGGAACCTGAAAAATAGCAAAATAGGGATCGTAGTTACTTTTGGAGGTATGGAGCTTTTTTAATGAATTCACCTACTTACGTATGTTAAATTACTAGGCAAATTAATGCCGCAGAATAAAATATACGTCAGGAATAAACACGAGATTCTGCAGATGCTGGAAATCCAGAGCAACAAACACAAAATGTTGGGAGGAGGCAGCATCTATGAAGAGGAAAAGTATTTTTCAGGCAGGAGAAAACCATTAGATACAATTTGAAACAAGCCGAGAAAATGCTGGAAATATTCAGCTGGTCAGGCTGCATCTTTGGAACGAGAAACAGACTCAGTGTCAATGGATTTTTTTCTCTCTCTTTCCATAGAAGCGGCCAAACTCAACATCAGAGTCAGGTCTACTATCACTGATGTATTTCATAAAATTCCTAGTTTTGCACCAACAGTATAGTGCAATGCATAACAATTACCATAAGTTACATAAATCAGTCGATTGTGCATAGGACAAATAGTATTGTTCATGGTTCATAGACCATTCAGAAATCTGGTGGCAGTGGAGAAGAAGCTGTTCTTAAAGCACTGGGTCTTCAGGCTTCTATTCCTCCTCTTCGATGGTAGTAATGCAAAGAGGGTATGTCCTGGGTGGTGAGGCTCCTTGATGATAGTTGCTGGCTACTTGAGGCATTGATGCACCATCAATAACTCTCCGAGACGTGAGGCGAGATATTGGCTTTTATTGACTGGAAGAAAGAACAAGCAGCAATTGACCACCATGCTACATCCTGGAGACTGAGAGGCAGGGCTCAGGCCCCAATCGCCTTTATACCGGGGTCTGTGGGAGGAGCCACGGTCAGTGGGAGGAGCCACAGGAGCAGTCAGCGGTGGGGGGGGGGGGCGTGTCCAGACAGGTATATGTAGTTCACCACATGCATCAGCTCTTGACGATGTCCTAGATGGCAGGAAGGTTGTGCCTGTGATGGAATTAACTGTGTCTATAGCCTCTTGTCATCCCGTGCACTGCCATTTATGCTGTTAAGTTTTATCTTATAGGAAGTAACTGACTGAATAGTTCCAGCTTTCCCTGTATTGATTTTGGATTTCCAAATTGGTATTCTTTTAAATATTTTTACTACAATTTATTTATTTGGTCTTTCATTCCAGTGAAATATCATTTAATCCTTTTAAAAGATAAGAATTGATTAGCTAACGTTTCCCATTGGAAAGTTTGCAGTTGGCTTCACCCACTGATCATCCTTTTGGGCAACCAAATTACCTAGTTTGCAGTTTGGGTGAATTCCTCATTTATTTTAATTTTTTCTACCCTCAATCTCGGGTTTTTCGCAAGGAAACATCTATTTTACCAGCTTATTGAATTAAAAGGATGAATCATGCAAACTAGGAGCAGGAGCATAGTCACCTAACCTCAAGCTATAGTTGGTCTTCATATAATGTTACCTTGGTTGACGGTGCATCCCTGTCTACCCGCTATCACACTTGCTTATCTATCTACCTCTGCCTTCATAATCTAAAAGAGAGCTCTGACAAGTATTAACCAGAAAGAAAACATCTATGCTGGGCAACCACTTTTCATCAATAAAAACAAAATGTTGAGGGGGGTTAAACAGGTAGAATTCTTGGCAAGGCTTGCATCTGAAAGATTGACTCTTTCCTGTGTGTTGAGAGGGGAAAGGGAGACATGTTATCTTCAATGCAATTTAGATATCCCCCTTCCGAATGAACAAGATAGGAATTTCATTTTTTAAGAACTAATTTTAATCTACCTGGAAATCAAAAGCAGCATAAAAAAGTGATATTTTTTGCTTGATCTTCTGTATATTTCCAGCATTTTCTGTTTTCTTTTAATTTCAAATTTCCAGTATCTGCATATTTTAGACATTCAATTTCTTTTCACTCCTTTAACATCTAGTTTTCTTATAAGCTCCCACTAAATGTCCTTCCTTAATAGTATATCCCATTTAATTTGCGGGCCAAAAACGGATGGGATATTCTAGAAACAAACAAGAAAAAATCTGCAGATGCTGGAACTCCGAACAACACACACAAAATGCTGGAGGAACTCAGCAGGCCAGGCGGCATCTATGGAGAAAAGTACAGTCGACGTATCGGGCCGAGGCCCTTCGACAAGACTGTCTTCGGTCATGGCCCGAAATGTCGACTGTTCTTTTTCCATAGATACTGCCTGGCCTGCTGAGTTCCTCCAGCATTTTGTAGGGATATTCTAGAATATTGTAGCAAAAAAATTATATAATTTTAAAATCCTTTTTCAATTCGTACCTGCCACCCTTTGTTATGTAGTTCATACGTTTTTAACACTACTTAGAAATACTAAGGTTAACATTGCCAGATTCCTATTCAAGTATTTCAAGATCACATCTTGACTTTGATTTTTTTTCTACTTGTTCCTACTGGATGCCTGTACTATGTTAACTCCCTTTCATAATATTCACTACTGCATTTTTACTCATTTTTCTGCCTTCAAACCCGCATTTTCTGTGCAGAGTTTCATGCAGCAATGTAGCTGAAATTACTAACATTGCTATTAAAATCCATGGAACTGGCACCTTGTCTGGGATTTCTGCACTTTCCTAGTTTAATGTGGAACTCCAAAAACTGAAGTGACTGGTTCAGGCTTCCTCTATAGCCTGCACTGTTTGCAGCTGTTTAAGATGGAATGGGGGGTGGGGGGAGTCATCTGTAATAATATTAAGTTAAGCTATTTTTAAGAACTAGCCCCATTACAAAATATGCTGAAAATCTTTTTCGTGTACGCAAGGTTTTAATTTTACACTCAGTCATAATTACAGCTTGGCAGAGTATTTGACCCTTAAACAAAACCGAACAAACTTCATTTATCTGTGATTTAATTCCGTTACATTAATATTTGAAATTTAAGGCATTTAAAACTTATTTTTAAGTTTATTTGTGATATTGCAGATACTATCTTAATTGCTTGTTTTATTCCAGATTGAATTTAACAATCCATAAAAAGTTAGAAGCAATATTAAAAAAAATTACATCCTGCCCCCTTGCAAGTTATGAGTATTCTTTGATATAACTGGTTGCTAGAAGCTGGTGATGTACTTGAAATGGCAGAAGCCATTAACAGATAAGGGGAAGTTCTCAGCAAAAATAATTTTGTGAGAAACTTTCTTTGGGGTCAGTGATGAGTGACCATTAATTCTGGGTCAATATCTTGAAAAACCTTTTGAGGCTGGAATCCTTCTTCAGGGACCCCATTTTTGTGTTATCTGTAAACAGAGACAACTTTGAACTGATTCCATTTAAAAACAAGATGAATAACAGTGATCCCACTACTTAGTTAATTACATCCCATTCTGAATTTACTTGGACTCATATTTTCTTTCCACTAGTAAATTTTAATAGATGCTCTGCATTTAATAATGGAACCCTGAGCAGCAATATTTTTGATGATAAATAAAATTCAAGGACTTACACTGACAAATACAATACAAATTCCAGATTATTTACCAGCTCTATCTCCCACTCCATTAATCTGCTCTTGCCAGGTGGTCTCTTCTGTCTCTGAGCATTGTTTTAAACAAGTTTCTCACATTGTTACTTGGAAGTCTAAAATTAGATGGTTCATCCCTAACCTTCTGAAGGCAGGAGTTTCAGCTTGTTATTTTCCAGTCCCCTATGACCTGCTGTGATCTCTGGAAACAAAGTCACCCACATGGGGGGGCTGAAGATAATCAGTGCCCTGCCTTATCCACTATTAGTTTCTTCAACCTTCCCCTGTGTGACTCCAGACTCGGAAAGTGCAAGGAGTTGCAAATGTTATTTCTCATATTTCTCCTCGTACTTCATCGGTCAATGCTTCCAGTTAGACATTTCACCTATTGCATTATCCTCATAGACAATCAGCTTACATATTTAGTGGAAAAATGATTTTTATTTGGAGAATACTTTACTGGTTGTCTGAACATTTGCCGCTCTATTTTCTTCACTAAATTTTTATTACAGCTTCTTATCAGTCTAGTATATAGCTACCTTTATAGACCTTCAAAAGCAGCAGATTCTGCAGATTCTTGTAATCTTGACAACTCACACAAAATGCTGGAGGTATTCTGCAAGTCAGGTATAATCCATGGAAACAGAAATAACCAGCGAACTTCAGTTACCTTTACTGACCTTGCCTTGTTCATTGCCCGAGTATTGGTACAATTTGACACTTTTTCTCCCTTTTTAACTTTTTTTTGATTCTTTGTGATGTAGCTGCAGTGGTTTAATCCTTATTTTCCCTCTGCTCTTTGTGATAAATTCTTTTTGTACTTGAGATACACGTTCAGATCATATTTCTACTCCTCAGCTTGTCCGTGCCCTGCCTTCTTGCATTTGACATTTCTTCTTCATGGGCCCCCAAAGGAGCATAGACCATTGGTGACCTCCTGTCTCCATCGTCCAAAGTCAATGGTATGGCTGGAGTTCATTAATGTTTCTGCAATCCATTGTATTCACTGTACAGAAGATTGACTTATATAGCTTCACCAGAGCCCTGTTGGCCAGTCTTACCCATTTCCACCTCGCATGACAGGGACATTGGGTTGGACTTTATGAGGTGCATTTTCCCCTTCCTCCTTGAAAACATTTCTATCCAAGTACCTGTCTAAACATCTTTGAAATATTACAGTCACACCCACATCTATACCTTTCACTGGTTGCTCATTCTAGGTACAGACCAACCACTGTATGAAAAGGATTCCTCTTGAATACTTCTCCCATCTGTTTAAATCAATTTTCTCTAGTTTTAAATATAGTGGCTTGTCCTCACACTGTATTTTAAAATTCAGTACATTACAGTCTTTCCTTCAGATTTCTTTGCAAGAATATATTTTTCTTTTCAATTTGGACTGTTATTTTTGATTTAATTCTTCTTGTATCCTTCCTATTGGTTTCTTGTTTTACATATTATTTAGTCACAGGATGTGGGTGTTGCTGGCAAGGCTACCATCTATTGCCAAATCCGATCAGTTCCTGAGAAGAAGCTGCTGTTCTGGCTCTTTAACTGATGCTGCCCTTGTACTGTAGATATTTGAATGGTCTAAGGGAGAAACTGTCAGGAATTTTCACTGAATGAGGAAGGAGGTGTGATAACCTTCAAAGCCAGCGCAATCTGTAAACTGCAGTGAAGGTCTAGTGTCCAGACTCCTCACGTGATTAATAATGCAATTGTAAACACATCAGGAAATTGTTGCCTGCAGTGTCAACGTTGGTCATTTTTATGAAAGTAATCTATGACAGTATTGTGTGCATACACTACGTGATTGAATTTTCTCCTACAACCTATGGACTCACTTTTGAAGACTCTTCATCTCACGTTCTCAATATTTAATGCTTATTTGTTTATTTAATGTTGTGATGTTTGCTGAGCTCGGCAATTAGCTTGCAGACGTTTCATCAGCAGTTGAGGTGACACCTACAATGAGCAGTTGTCGGTGTTTCTCACTTTATGTAGCACCCGGCCCCCCCCCCCCCCCCCCCATTTGCTTCTTTGGTCCTGATTGGCTACCCCTTCAGTTGACCTTTGAATTCTATTGGCTTCTTTGGTGTTTGTAGATGGCATTTATTTTGTTATTATTTTTTTTCTCATCTCAAGCTGGTAAACCCTGAGGTACAGGCATAGCCAAGCACTCTCATTTCTCAATTGCTAGGAACTTTCGGACTAATCTAGTGGTGTTTACTATTGTGGCTTTCTGGAGATTTACATAAAGAGTGCTGTGTCGGCCTAATTGTTTAATGTGACTTTATTATGACTTTTTTTTGTATCTGCAGTTTGTTGTCTTTTGCATGCTAGTTGTCCACTCCATTGGCGTGGTAGTTCATTGATTCTATAATGGTCATTGGATTTATTGAGTATGCCTGCAAGAAAATGTATCTTAGAGTTGTATATGGTAGCATATACGTACTTTGATAATAAATTAACTCTGAATGTTGAACTTTGAGAAGATCTTCAAAGTGCAAAATAAATTTTTATCAAGGTACATATACCATATAGAGATTCTTTATTTCATTAAATAAACATTATTTTGCCAATTTTCAAATTAATGCAGGTGATGCTATTTTCATATATTTGATTCCTGTGTCCTAATAATTTGTAGAAGCCATTGGTCTGGTTGGTATCATTGATGAATTCTTGCTGAGTGCTTCCATACAGCTTATTGACGACGGACACTAGGAACAGTGATAGGGAAAATGGAAGTTGAAGATGGAAAGGGCGCCAATCAATCAGGCTGCTGTTTCTTTGATAGTGTTCAGATTTCCATGTATTTCAGCATGCAGAACACAAGAACCAAGGGTAATTATCCATTACTATATATTTCTCATTTTGAATGAATAATTAATATTTGGACTGTTGACTTGGTTGGGTCATCCTTGCTTTTGGTTGTGTCAATGACAAGGTAGTCAGCAGCAGAAGGAGGATAAGATACGAACTTTGTGGCGTGAAGAGCATTTTACTTATTCATGAGATGTGGGCATTGTTGTTTATACTTCCCACAATTGTCCTGGAGATGTTGACGGGGAATCGTCTTCATGAAATGATTTTAGTGAACTACGACTACACGGTGCAATTGGGCAGTGGATACCAATGCCTACAAGGATCAGTGTCTTTGGCAGCCTTCTGTGCATTTGATGACATCACAGTAAAGTTCATTCTGCTGCGCTCCTCAACTCATAGCGGAGCACGAGTCATGCTAAATACTTGCAAGCAGAATTTGCCTGATAAGAGAAGGTGGATCAGTGCCCAGAGCTCTGATTTGTGGGTTATAGTTCACGTTCAGAGTTGAAACCTCATGTTGCAGTAAGTTGGAACAATAATCTCTCCTCCTGCAGTGGAAGAGGTTCTGCTGAATGTAAATATATTCCAGTGTTGCAAAATTGGGGTTTGCTGAAAAAAAATGTAGAAACCTTAGGCAAAAGTTGCTTATTTTCGAAAATATATTTAGTTCGGATTATCTTCAGATGCTGAGATATATCCTAGGAAGTGCTGGGACACATCATCAGTGATGTAACCTGGGGTCACTGGGTGTTTCGGGTTTTTCAGCATCAGACACTCACGCTCAGGTGACCCAGCCAGGGTTGATCAGGCCATGTCTTGCGTCCCAGCAGAACTGGTCCACAGGTCAATCCTCTTGATCCATGGTCACCTGGAGGCTCGATGACTGATGGCTCATTTCTTTGCAGCCCCGTAAGGCCAAGGAGAGAGTAGGGTCTGCGCAGCGAGTAGCCAGCCAAATGCCTACACCCCACCCCTATAGGCTCGCATCGACAAATCAAGCAAAAGTGTCGCAATCTATCTGCTAGAGAAATAAAACAATTTCTGAGAAAAAGACATAAAATATTTCTCTCTGCTTGATTGTAACACTGCATTATAATTGATATATGTTTAAATTCAAGTGAGAAGTTCTTCTTCATTCCTTTCCATTGGCAGTAAAGTGTGCCTCTGTGCATGATCTCCATGTGATTGACATGTAAAATATATCAGCACATTGCTCCCTGTCGTATCAGAATCCTGGTTAAGATCATCGGCGTACGTTGTGAAATTTGTTAACTTTGCGGCAGCAGTACAATGCAATATATAATATAAAATACTGTGAACTGCAGTTAGCATCTATATATTAAATAGCTAAATTAAATAAGTAGTACTGAAATACATAAAAAAGTAGAGAGGTAGTGTTCATTGGTTCAATGTCCATTCAGAAATCGGATGGCAGAGGGGAAGAAGCTATTCCTAAATTGTGGAGTGTGTGACTTCAGGTTTCTCTACCCCCTTCCTGATGGTAGCAATGAGAAGAGGGCATGTCCTGGGTGATAGGGGCCTTACTTCTGAGGCATTGGCCCTTGAAGATGTCCTGGATACCACCGAGGCTAGTGCCCATGATAGAGCTGATTAAGTTTACAAATCTCAGCAGCTTACTTCGATCTTGAGCATAGCCTACCCCCATACCAGACAGTGTTGCATGGTACATCTGTAGAAATTTGTGAGTGTTTTAGGTGACATAGCAAATCTCCTCAAACTGCTGTGGCACCCAGAATCAGAATCAATGTTGCTGATTTTTATGCAAATAATCTACGAGGTCTTAATAGAGCTGCTTAAGCACAGACACGCTCAGAGTTTGCAACAGCCGCGGAGCCGGCCTGAAGATTATAAGTGGATCCCGAGGAAGTCAGCTTTGAAAGAGTTAATATTTATCTTGTGTTTCATGAGTGCCCCTCCCTCTCCTCTTGTTTGTGCAGTTGCTGGGATTCCTCCTTGTCAATTAGCTCCCGCTATTGCTGGGATCAGACCTATTTATTGATGCATGCGAGAAGGATACACAACATATAAAAAACGCACTCTTGCACTAATTTCATGTGATTCAATTTTCTTCTGTAATGGAGCTGTTCTTTTCTTTCGAAGGGTCCTAATGTGGAAACAGGCAAAACTCAATTTTTGAACTATTTTCACAAGACGTATTTCACCAGGCTTTTAAAGTACTTGCTGTATTTTGAAATCTGAGCTTTCATAGCAAATAGTCCCCTCCTCCCTTACACTGTGGACGGTCTCTTGTCTGAATGTCTGTTGTCAGGTAATTAAAATGACAACCTGCACCAATTTGTGGAAAGCAAGGTAGGCAGATGAATCACCTATTTCCTACTTTAATGAGATTTCCTGATGATTTTTTTTGTGTCTTTTTAACTTGATGGAAATGTTATTGGAATGAAAAATATCCAGGTTGCAGATGAAGTCGAGCGCAAGTACCAAGTTGTAAATTTTGTTGTAAGATAGTTAACATTTGTTGGAAGGTTGTGAATTTTCTTGGTATTTCTCACAAAAGTTGTTATGTAAGTTTTCCAGCAATTACATGTACTTCCTGTTATCACCTGTACTTCTTTAGGAATTTGCAAAGATTCAGTGTGACATCTAAAACTCATATAGATGTGTAGTGCAGGGTATACTGACTGGCTGCATCACAGCCTGGTACGGAAACACCAATGCCCTGGAATGGAAAATCCTACAAAAAGTCGTGGATAATGGCCCAGTCCGCAGGTAAAGTCCTCCCAACTGTTGAGTATATCTACATGAAACGTTGTCACAGGAAAGCAGCATCCATCATCAGGGAACCCCACCACCCAGGACATGCTCTCTTCTTGCCGCTGCCATCTCCTGAGGAGATTTAGCTGAGTGAGCCCCCCCCCCCCCCACTCCCCCCATTTTAACTGAACTTTACAGGAGCACAATTGGGAGCATCCAGACAAGCTGCATCTCCGTCTGGTACGGGAGCAGCCGAGCATCGGATCAGAAGCCCCTACAAAGGACCGTGAGAAGGGCCAAGAGGATCACAGGGGTCTCCCTACCATCCATCGGGGGCATTTATCAGGAGCACTGCATACACAGGGCCCTTAGTGGTATCAAGAATCTCAACCATCCATCCAACATCCTCTTTGACTTTCTACCATCAGGCAGGAGACTCTGATGGATAAAAACAAGAACGGTGAGGATGGGAAACAGTTTCTTCCCTCAGGCCATTAGGCTTCTGCACTCACTGGCGCATCGCATTCGAAGTGTCACTGGATAGTTTTTATTGTACCCTACAATATTTAATATTCAATTGTTACTTAAACATTTATCGTCTCTTACTTCTCACTTGCTGTTGAAGTTTTAAAGTGGTGTTTTTAAGCAGGAGGAAAGAATAGAAGTGACAGGAGGATGAGCTGGTTTCCTTCCCTGCTTCGGCACATCTATCTTCACCTGAACCTTCTCCACATGCTGCCTCTGACAACCTATGAATGCCCTTCCTTAGTTCCCAAGCCATCCTGGGATGTGACCAGTGCCCACCACACATTCAGAGGAAGTGGGCAAATTGGGCTGCACAGATTGCTGTGCAGAAGTTGCCTAATCAATGCCTGGGTGTTAATACATTAACCTACTTTTTATCCTTTTGTTAAAATATTACCCACCTCACCACACCCTCTCCCATTGCAGAGAGCCTGCATTATTAAAATTCCCGATGAGCGGTCTAGACCCGAAACGTTGACTGTTTACCCTTACCTTTAGTTGCTGCCTGGCTTGCTGAGTTCCTCCAGGTCAGAGCTTCCCAACCTGGGGTCCACAGACCCCTCTGTTAATGTTAGGGGTCCATGATATAAAAAAAAAAGTTGGGAACCCGTGTTCTAGGCATTGGTCGATGGAACCAAGCAGAATAAAAGTACAGCATTGAATAAATGGCCTGAAGGGCCTCTCCCTGTGCTGCAGAGCTCTATGACTCTATGACATCATAAAACAAAAATAATAATACATTTGTCAAGATGGCAACTTAGCTCCTTTTACAGCAGGGCTGTCTGTTGATTCCTGACTGTGGCATAGATGTCCAGAGATGAAATCGTGGTCTGACATTTGATAGCATTTCCAGAGATATACATCCCTTGTGCTAAAAGGCACCATGGGAATACTTTCATGGGTTAAACACTAAACATAGTATCTCTGTTTATTTTGCATTAAGTGTCTGGGAGCAGCCTGCAGGATCAGATATAGTTTTCAGGATAGCGCTGGATTACTGAGTAATAAGCAATCAATCCACATACAATTAGTTAAAGTTAATCGTTGAAGAAAAATAAATATTTTGGTAAAATAAAAGAAAATAGTTACCTATCAAAGCAATCAGTACCTAGGATTGCAATGTTTGTTTAATGTGGTTAACCTTTTACCCCTAGAGATGGCCGTTTGATTTAAGGCCTGATAATGCATTGGCCCCGTCTGATTGCATGGTGGGGTAATAGGTAAACAGCACTTGATTTGGAAAGGTTGTCTTCATCACTGAGAGCAGTGTCTATTTCCGTACGATACCAGCGAACTGGATTCAGAGTCCATGTTTTTAGCAGATAAGGGACCATAGTGAGAATTCATTCCACCAGGCCCTGTTACCTGGGTATGGAAGAGGAGGAACTGAAAGTAACCATGTTTGTGAGTAAAGCCAACTCAAAAGTCAAATTATATAAACTGTGGATCAGGAAAACATGGAATAAAAAGGGTGAGGCTATTAATCTGCCAGAATGATGATGGCAGCTACTAATCATTGCTATTCTAATTTGAACTAGAATAGAGCCCGCTCTGGGAACACCAAAGCCCTTGAACAGCAAATCATCCAAAAGGTAATGGATTCAGCCCTGTACATCACAGGTAGTCTTTCCAACCATTGAGCACATCTACATGAAATGCTGTCACAGGAAAGCAGCATCCATCATCCGAGATCCCCTCCACCCAGGCCATGTTCTCATCTCATTGCTGCCATCAGGTAGAAGGTACAAGAGCCTCAGGACTCTGATGCTCAAGGACAGAGTTTACGGAGAGTTTCCTTGGTTCAAGGACAATTACTACCCCTCAACCATTAGACTCTTGAATAAATGGATGACTATACTCACTTGGTCCATCACTGAGATGTTCCCACAACTAATAATCTTACTTTAAGGACTCTTTATCTCTCATGTTCTCATTATTTATTGCTATTTATTTATAATTGCATTTGCACAGTTTGTTGTCTTCTGCATTTTGGTTGATCTTTCATTGACCCTGGTAGAGTTACTATAGATTCTATAGATGGATCCTATAGATTTATTGAGTATGCCCATAAGGCTGATATGGCTGATGACACGGCCATAGTGGGGTGTGTCAGGAATGGACAGGAGGAGGAGTATAGGAAACTGATACAGGACTTTGTGATATGGTGCAACTCAAACTACCTGCGTCTCAATATCACCAAGACCAAGGAGATGGTGGTGGACTTTAGGAGATCTAGGCCTCATATGGAGCCAGTGATCATTAATGGAGAATGTGTGGAGCAGGTTAAGACCTACAAGTATCTGGGAGTACAGTTAGACGAGAAGCTAGACTGGACTGCCAACACAGATGCCTTGTGCAGGAAGGCACAGAGTCGACTGTACTTCCTAAGAAGGTTGGCGTCATTCAATGTCTGTAGTGAGATGCTGAAGATGTTCTATAGGACAGTTGTGGAGAGTGCCCTCTTCTTTGTGGTGGCGTGTTGGGGAGGAAGCATTAAGAAGAGGGACGCCTCACGTCTTAATAAGCTGGTAAGGAAGGTGGGCAAAGTACTGGAGAGTTTAACATCGGTAGTTGAGCGAAGGGCGCTGAGTAGGCTACGGTCAATTATGGATAACTCTGAACATCCTCTACATAGCACCATCCAGAGACAGAGAAGCAGTTTCAGCGACAGGTTACTATCGATGCAATGCTCCTCAGACAGGATGAAGAGGTCAATACTCCCCAATGCCATTAGGCTTTACAATTCTACCGCCAGGGCTTAAGAACTTTTTAAAAGCTATTATTAATGCTTTTTGAGATAGTGATTTAGATGTATATCATATTTTTTACTGAGTTAAGTATTGTATGTAATTAGTTTTGCTACAACAAGTGTATGGGACATTGGAAAAAAGTTGAATTTCCCCATGGGGATGAATAAAGTATCTATCTATCTATCTATCTATCTATCTAAGAAAATGAATCTGAGTTGTATATGGTGACATATTGTATATGTACTTTGATAATAAAGTTTACTTTAAAATTTGAACTTCGAAATAGCTATGAATTGGACAGTTATAATAGACACCTGTGCCAAGGCATCAGCTCTTCCTGTTTATTTTAGCTCAGGGGTTCCCAACTTTTTTTATGCCATGGACCCTTTCCATTAACCAAGAGATCTGTAGACCCTAGGCTGGTGCTCCTGTTACCCAGGAAGAGCAACTTTTGCAGGCTGATTGGTTAAGCTGTTCAAGTACTAGTCAATATTTATCAGTTGCACAACCTGACTAAAATAGATCAACTGCTTGTTATCTTGTTTGTGGTTTGTAGGACTTCGCTGTGCTGAAATTGAATGTTACATTCCCACAAAGTAGAGCAGGTATTTCACTGGGGTATCCTGGATCACCTTATCTTCTGGAATTAGCTATCTTGTTTCCTGACTCACAGATGCATGCTAACTCAGAAAGATTGCAAAAAAAAAATGCCCTTTTGTTAAAATGTCGGTAGGAATGTGTGGATGAGTTGGATGAGGTCAGGAGAGCAGCTTGTAGAGTTGCTGCCTCGTAGCTTTGATCCAGTTCACTTGTGCCGACTGTTGGGTTTCTCCTGGGTGCCTTGGTTTCTTTCTGCACTCCAGACATGTGTAGGTTAGCTGACCACTACAAGTTTCCCCTAGTGCATTGGTGAGCGGTAGATTCTTGGCATAGTTGATGGGAAAATGGTCTGGTGTGTCAGGTTGTCAGAACTGTGACATAGCAGCTTTGCTGTGATCCATGCCAGTGTCGCTCTGTCTCCCCTCAGAGGTGGTCATTGTGGGTCACCATCTGAATCACGGCTGATTGGTTTCACAAGTAAATTTGGGTACCCATTTTTTTTCCTGTGTGTTAGGCTAAATTTTCTCATAAACTCCTTCAAAACTGATCAGCAGAGTGACTTGTCAATCAAGATATACATTGCAATGTAAGTAGAATTTAATGATTCTGAAGTTATTCAGACAAGACCTTTCATTGTCGAAGCAGTAATGGCCAAGTGGCAGGATACCATGTTGAAACTGAATAGCATATTACATCTTCTGGGTGACAACTGAGAGAGAAATACCACAGGACTAAAAGGCAACAGAAAAATCAGGAAACTGAAGGTCCTGGTCAGTATAGACCCACTTAAGGGGAACGTGAAAAGTCCTGTTTGGTATAGACCCCCTTAAGGGGAACATGAAGGTCCTAGTGGGTATAGACCCCCTTAATGGAAACATGAAAGGTCCTGGTGGGTATAGACATCCTTAAGGGGAACTTGAAGGTCCTAGTGGGTATAGAATCCCTTAAGGGGAACGTGAAAGGTCCTGGTCTGTATATACCTCCTTAAGGGAAACGTGAAATGTCCTGGTGGGTATAGACCCCCTTAAGGGAAACATGAAGGTCCTAGTGGGTATAGACCCCCTTAAGGGGAATGTGAAGGTCCTAGTGGTATAGACCTCCTTAAGGGAAATGTGAAAGGTCCTGGTGGGTATAGACCTCCTTAAGGGAAACATGAAAGGTCCTGTTCGGTATAGACCTCCTTAAGGGAAACATGAAAGGTCCTGGTAGGTATAGACCTCCTTAAGGGAAATGTGAAAGGTCCTAGTGGGTATAGACCCCCTTAAGGGGAACGTGAAGGTCCTAGTGGGTATAGACCTCCTTAAGGGAAACGTGAAAGGTCCTGGTGGGTATAGACCTCCTTAAGGGAAACATGAAAGGTCCTGGTGGGTATAGACCTCCTTAAGGGAAACGTGAAAGGTCCTGTTCGGTATAGACCTCCTTAAGGGAAATGTGAAAGGTCCTGGTAGGTATAGATCTCCTTAAGGGAAACGTGAAAGGTCCTGGTGGGTATAGACCTTAAGGGAAATGTGAAAGTTTTCCCTTAAGTCCTCCTTAAGGGAAACGTGAAAGGTCCTGGTCTGTATAGACCTCCTTAAGGGAACATGATCGTGAACATGTATGTATGAAATGGAAATGTGGTGGACTGGGAGGTAATATACCACATATTACAGTGTGTCATGCATGTCAGCCTCTGATTTTTCATATTTTTTTCAGAAAAGACTTAAAACAGGGGCAGTGATCAAAACAGGACATCAGAAAGGATTGTAAGAGTGGACAGTAATGCGACCAGTGCAAAAGAGAAAGGAAGGAAGTACAATCAAATGGAGGTCAAATGTTAACACAAGGAAAGGAAGCCAACAGTTTTGCCTGCAGTCCGCTGGGTGTGTGCTTCTCTGGGTGTGAGTGGACCTTTACCCTCGTGACTCGTGCCAACCCATATTCCACCGGCGTCATTCAGTTACTGGAGCTGTGCCCTGAGCTCCAATCTTTCTGCTCACAGTTTCCTAATCGGCTCTATTGCAGCATGACACTTCCTGAACTGAGAGAGTGGATTTACATAAACAGATAAATCACTCTCCATTATTACATCCGCAGCTTCTGGTGCAAGCAGCAAGGCTTATGAACGCGCCGCAGAGGAAGAGTCTAAAACTTCCTCCATCCTGCAATTTGGAATTCCACGCGGTGATATTCTAAGAGATTTGCTGCTCGGGCAGCCTACGGATAAAAGGAAAAGACGATGAAATGTCAGCAACCGAAATGGAACAAAGGAATAAAAATAGAACCAGTGTGGAAATTGGTGGGAAATGAAATGTTAGCAAAAAACGATTGGTAGAGAATTTCCACCAATATCTGGGGCCAAGAAGATGTGGAATTCAGCGCTGTGCTGAATTACTGACATGAGCAGCACCACAGTGACAACACTGGAGTCGAGGCACTTCCCAGGAGGGAGAAAAATTGCTGAAAGAGGGTGATACTAGTTCTTCAGGCTGGCATTGACCACCCCAACTCCTACCAGGTCATTCAAAGCAACTGTGAGGTGTCTGGGGCCAAATTAACCCTTTTCTCCACAGTTGAATTCAGAAGTGAAAAGTAGCTACCTGAAGCATGCAGGGTATTGCTAAAAAAAAACTATTCTTTGCATGGTAGCGTAGTGCTTTATAGTACAAGGGAGCTGGGTTAAATTCCTGCTGCTGCCTGTAAGAGTTTGTACATTCTTCCAGTGACTGCATGGGTTTCCTCTGGGTGCTCTGGTTTCCTCCCAAAGTCCAAAGACAAACTGGTTGGTAGGTTAACTGGTTGTTGTAAATTGTCCTGTGATTAGTCTAGTATTAAATTGAGGGATTGCTGGGTGGCACGGCATGAAGGGCCGGGAGGGCTTTTTTTGGTGCTATATCTCAATAAATATAAATAAATATTTTTATTGTGTTAACCCTGAATGTGCCATGGTTCAAAAGGTCCAGACCCCATCCACCAGTGGGTGGCCGGTAGCAATGCTGGGTGGGGCAGCGAAGACTGGTTCTTTGCAGGCACATGAAGCTGCAGATGCCCAAACCTGGAGGATCAATCTGCTGGAAGAAGTCAGTTGGTTGAGCAGCGTTTGTATGGGGAAAGGAATTGGTTGACATTTTGGGTCAAAAACCCTGATTGTTTCTTGTTAAAAATCGATACTTGGTTCCTGGTGATGGGAGGCCGTGAACTAACTGTATCAAAAGGGAAATACAAAGCTTGCTCATGAATGCTTGTATCTAGCATTGATACCTTTTTTAAAATGCACTTTGGTTCAGATGTCAATATTGGAAAACCAGGTAACTTTACTGCTCTCATTGAAGGGTTTTGAAAGGTTAGGTTGTTGGGTGAGGTGCTGTCTCCTTCTATCCTTGCCGAGGATTATATGCCAAAGCCCAGAGGGCGGCACGGTAGCGTAGTGGTTAGTACAGAACTTTATAGTACAGGCGATCCGGGTTCAATTTCCACCTCGCCCTGTAAGGAGTTTGCATGTTCCTCCTGTGACCGCACGAGTTTCCTCCTGGTTTCCAAATACGTACCAGGTGGTAGGTTAATTGGCCATTGCAAATTGTCCTGTGATTAGGTTAGGGTTAAATTGGGGGATTTTTGGCTTGAGGGGCATATGCTGATGCAGTGTGGAGAAGCACTGTGGTATTTAACCCGAAGGTGATATTAATTGATGTGAACCTTTACAGTATGATCAAAGACTTTTCAGCGCTCCTATTTCAGAATCAGAAACTGGTTTAATATCATTGGTATACGTTGTGAAATTTGCCGTGAAATGTATTGGAGCAGTACAATGCAATACGTGATAAATATAGAAAAAAATAAATGAATTACAGTAAGTATATTAAATAGTAGTGCAAAACCAGAAATAATTTAAAGAAAGTAGTGAGGTAGAGTTCATGGGTTCAATGTCTATTTGGATAGCAAACGGGAAGCAGCTGTTCCTGAATTGCTGGGTGTGTGCCTTCAGGCTTCTGTACCTCCTTCCTTAACAGTCAGAAGAGGACAGGTCCTGGGTGATGTGGGTCTTTAATAATGGACGCCGTTTTTCTGAGACATCACTCTTTGAAGATGTCTTGGATACGACGGAGGCTAGTACCCATGATGGAGCTAACTAATTTTACAACTTTCTGTAGCTTCTTTCGTACTGCACTGTAGCTCCTCCAAACCAGACAGTGATGCGGCCTCAGTCAGAATGCTGTCCTCAGTACATCTGTAGAAGTTTTCAAGTGCTTTAGGTGACGAACCAAATCTCATACTCCTGATTAAATATAGCCACTGTCTTGACTTCCTTATAGCTGCATCGATATGTTGGGACCAGGTTAGGTCCTCAGAAATCTTGACACCTAGAAATTTGCTCACTCTTCCCACCTCTGATCCCTCTATGAGGATTGCTTCACGTTCCCTCGTGTTACCCATCCTGAAGTCCACAATCAGCCCTTGGGTCTTACTGATGTTGAGCGCAAGGTTGTTGCTATGAAACTGCTCAACCAGTTGTTATATTACTCACATTTTTATGACATTATGCAGAGCTGAAAGAACACTAGATTGTGCAAAACCGTGCTTACTCTGCTTTAGATAAAGAGTGCAAAGTGTAAAGTATTTATTGAAATGGGAGCCGGCATATTCTGAGGAGGTCAGATAATGCTACACGACACGAGCAGGCTGTATTTCTAGCTTTAAGAGCTGCCCACACTTCTAACGCATTCGTTTCGAAGCTCACCACCATCATCATTATGGGCGATTGTGGCCTCATGACCATGATTGTCCCTGGCAACCTTCAGAATATGTTTCAGCTGATAGTTCTTTTCATTAGTTGAAATTGGAGCTCCAAACAAATTTCTGTGTCGGAGTTGGACACATAGGCTCAGCAGCCGCAGAGTCGAGCTCCCCCATTCCACCTGAAAGGCAACTCTTACATCATCGGTGTGGCATTGAACATTTTCAAAAGCCGCCTTCCTCGTGGAACGTATAACATTCGAGGAAACGGAGCTGGGGTACAAACAGAAGCACAAAGTGCCTGAGGAACTCAGCTGGTCAAGCAGCATCTGTGGGGAGGAGTCAACGGTTGATGTTTCGGGCTGAGACCCTTCATCAATACCAGAAAGGAAGGGGGAAGAAGCCAGAATAGTAAACGGAGGGGAGGAAAATGAGTCCAAGTTAGTGATAGGTGAAACTAGGTGAGGAGGGAGTGGGTGGGGGTGGGAGGAAGGAGTGAGAAGGTGCGATGTGATAGGTTGAAGAGATAAAGGACAGAAGAAGAAGGAATCTGATAGGAAAGGAGAGTGGGCCATGGTAGGAAGGCGAGGAAGGAGGTGATAAGCAGGTGAGAAGAAGAGAAGGGCGAGAAGGGAGCCAGAATGGGGAATGGAGGAGAAATTACAGTAAGTTAGAGGAACTAACATTCATAATCCAGGCTCCTGCTAAGCCATTCATTTGCAGCCGATCAGAAAGACAGTTTCTCTCCTGGATTCTTTAATGTCTGAAAATCTTCTTATCTCTGTCTTGAACATCCATTGCACTTAGTGAAAAGATTTATAATCTGCTATACAGAGAGATAGCCAACCCCTAATCACCAAATGTCTCCAGTTTTAGATTCTCCAGATAGAGTGAAGTCTCTCAACATTGATATTAGCACTTCCTTCACAATCTACAATGTACACAATATTTAACTGATCTAGACTCCAGTAGTCTTTGATCAACTTTGCTCAAACTTGCCTCATAAAGCAACAGTCCTCTCTCCATTACTAAATCCAGTGAGTTTATGCTGCAACACACACAAAATGCTGTTGGAACACAGCAGGCCAGACAGCATCTATAAGGAGAAGCACCGTCGACGTTTCGGGCCGAGACCCTTCGTCAGGACTTACTGAAAGGAAAGATACTAGGAGATTTGAAAGTAGTGGGGGGAGGGGGAAAATACGAAATGACAGGCGAAAAGTTGAAGGGCCGAAGGAATTATAGATGGGGAGCAGCGAGTGTTCAGCCCTTCAACTTTTCACCCGTCATTTCGCATTTCCCCCTCCCCCCACTACTTTCAAATCTCTTAGTACCTTTCCTTTCGGTTAGTCCTGATGAAGGGTCTCGGCCCGAAACGTCGACGGTACTTCTCCTTATAGATGCTGTCTGGCCTGCTGCGTCCCACCAGCATTCTGTGTGTGTTGTTTGAATTTCCAGCATCTGCAGATTTCCTCGTGTTTGGAGTTTATACTGCTCACCTTTAGGCTGGTAAATCCTTTCTTTGCCATGGAAACTGAAATGAAGTGCTCCAAGTAAAGCCCTTCAGTGTGGCAGCATTTGCAATAAAGTGCAAAACACACTTTCCCGCCAAATTTTAGATCTCTGCATCTCATCGCAGTTCACTTTCCCGATCTGCTTTGTACTGTCAGCACCCTGGATATGGTTTACTGTGGCTTATCTTTGTTCCAGTAGTAATTATATAATGAAAGTATCATACATTGAAATTAGGAACAGTAATCCATTATCGCCTCCTCAGAACTGCTCTGCTACTTAATGAGGATCAAGAGAAACTCTGCAGATGCTGGAAATCCACGCAACACACACAAAATGCTGGAGGAACTCAGCAGGCCAGGCAGCATCTGTGGAAAAGAGTAAATAGTCAATGTCTCAGGCGGAGACTCTCCATCAGGACTGGAGAATAAAAGCTGAGGTCAGCGTAAGAATGAGGGGAGAGTGGAGGAAGAAATACAAGATGATAGGTGAAACCAGGAGAGGGGGACTGGGTGAAGTAACGAGCTGGGAAGTTGACTGGTGAAAAAGATAAAGGGCTGGAGAGGGCAAAATCTGATTGGAAAGGACAGAAGGCCATGGAAGAAAGGGAAGGGGGAGGAGCACCAGAGGCAGGTGATGGTCAGGTAAGGAGATTGGAGAGAGGGGGAAATAGGAACAGGGAATAGTGAAGAGGGGTAGGCCATTACTGAAATTGATGTTCATGCCATCAGGTTGGAGGCTACCCAGACGGAATATGAGGTATTGCTCCTCCAGTTGGAGTGTGGCCTCATCACAGTAGTAGAGGAGAACGTGGGCTGGCAAGTCAGAATGAGAAGTGGAATTTAAATGGGTGGCCAGTGGGATGTTTTGATTTTTCTGGCAGATGGAGCGTAGGTGCTCGGCGAAGTGGTCTCCCAATCTATGTCGGGTCTCACCGATATACAGGAGGCCACAGGGTAGATGATCCCAACAGTTCTGCAGGTAAAGTGTTGCCTCACCCAGCAGGTCTGTTTGGGGATCTGAATGGTAGTGAGGGAAGTGGTGCAGGGGCAGGTGTAGCACTTGTTTCGCTCGCAAGCTATGTACATAAGCCGTGATTTGAGCTTCCTTACAGGTTTGTGAATGGTGCAAATCTGGTATTTGTACTGAATTGAAATGACATTATTCTTACATCCTTCAGATTCATGGGGAGTAAAAATCTTCACATTACGTCTCCATTCAAATGTGCAATGTGCAAATTATAGCAATTTGTAACAAATAGTATGTTCAGTGAAATATACAACCGAACAGTCAATATAGCTTAGAAATACAATTGTGTCAGCATGAATTAATCAGTCTGATGGCCTGGTGGAAGAAGCTGTCCCAGTGCCTGTTGGTCTTGGCTTTAATGCTGTGGTACCGGTTTCCCAAATGGTAGCATCTGGAACAGTTAGTGGCTGCGGTTATTAGGATCCTCAATGTTGCTTTGGGCCCTTTTTACACACCTGTCGCTGTAACTGTCCTGAATAGTAGGAAGTTCACATCCACCGATGTCCTGTTTTCTCTGCACCACTCTCTGCAGAGACCTATGATTGAGGGAAGTACAGTTCCCATACCAGGCAGTGATGCAGCCAGTCAGGGTGCTCTCAATTTTGCCCCTGTACAAAGTCCTTAGGATTTGGAGACTCATGCCGAACTTCTTTAACCAATTGAGGTGAAAGAGGCGCTGTTGTGATTAATTTTCACCACACAGCCGGTATGTACAGACCACATGAGATCCTTGGTGATGTGTATACTGAGGAACTTGAAGCTGTTCACCCTCTCAACCCTAGATCCATTGATATCAATAGGGGTTAGCCTGTCTCCATTCCTCCTGTAGTCCACAACCAGCTCCTTTGTTTTTGTCACATTAAAGGAGAGGTTGTTTTCTTGACACCGCTGTGTCAGGCTGATGACTTTTTCTCTGTAGGCACCTAGCGATCCTTCCAGAAACCGTGGAAATATACGGAAAACAGTCAGTATTGACAGGTTGTTCCTCATAGTTGGGTTTCCGTGTTTTTCTGTTGGCTGATTGACTTCCTTTACCTTGTGACCATTCTGAGAAAAATCATCTTTTTCTCCTGGGGAGACTGTCCAGGTCTGAAATAGTTTTCATACGGTTAATCAAAGCAAAGAGGACTGCTTTACATTGGGTGGCGTGATGGTGGCTGTTATTGTTGAGGTATGTCAGTATGAGTGGGTTTCCGATTGATGCCATGTCCAAAGCTACTGTTTGGTTTCCATTGTATTAGAATTGCCAGGAACAAGAAGCAACTTTTCTTCTCTAACTCCATTGTAATTTGAATGTTTGGATGTGTGCTGTTCAGATGGTCGTGGAACTTTAGTAGTGCCTGGAGTCCATGAGGCCACACTACGAAGGCATCATTGACATATTCGAAGAAGCATTTGGGGCATAAGGGTGATGAACTCAAAGCCCTCTCCTCAAAGTCCTCCATGTAGAAATTAGCAATAGCCGACGACAAAGGCTACTTCATCCGATTGTTCTTAGCAGTGAACTATGGAGGAAGTATGTCGATGCAAGGGGGTGTTCAAAAAGAGCATGCTTTTATAAATGGACTGTTCAGGGAAGAGTAAAAAAGATAAAGCATCAGGTTGCAGTTTCAAAAAGGGCACTAGTCTACATGCTGTTCATGAAAACATTGATAATGATGAGACTGACACAGAACTGGGTAGCCTTGAGATTTGTAATGTGAAAACTAACAAGAGACAAGCAGTGTGTCTTGCAGCAGAAGTGAACAGCAAATTAATTAAAATGGAATTGGACACTGGCTTAACACAGGCATTGTGGGTGTTGCTTGGATTTCCAGCATCTGCGGATTTTCTCTTGTTTGTAATACAGACATGGATCTTCACTTCTGACTTGAGAACAAATTTCCGTAGCATAACTACTGTAGAATCCCAGCCAGGAGGAGGTCTGTTGATGAACTCCATGTGGGATCCAGTGTTAATGTTATGAATCTGTCCATGGGTTTAGAATGTTGCTGTTTGTTTGAAATTTGTTTAAATTTAAACTAAAATTAAATGCTAAAAGTTTTTAGACATCATGGACCACAATTAGATTGCACATTGACTCATGAAATGTGATATGCTGCTGTATTTCTCAGTTTCTTTTTCTTATTCTAAAATCTTGGTCCTTCTGAAAATCTCCATGGCTATGACTATGAAGAGATTGCAAAAAGATGGGGAAAAGGTGATGGCATTCCTTTTGATCCCACTTATAAAACCTAAAGCATTCTGCAGTCAATGGTTTTGGTTCTAAATGTTCCTGCATTACTTTCATAATATCATCAACCTTTATTTCAGCTGGATGGAGCGGTTAGCCTTCTAAGCAAATGGTATGCTTTTCCACCCATTGCAGTCAGCTACACTGGCACTTGCTTTTTTTTTGTGGTTATTTTATTTGCTTCAAAATACCTTTCAATTCATTCGGTATACTTCATCCAGTTATCTGTTCTGCAATCAAAGAGTATTTACTTTTCACTTCTTTTGAATTCACCTGTGGGGAAAGGGGAGCAGCTGGTTAATTTGGCCCCAGACCTCTCCCAGTTGCTTTGAATGGCCCTGGCGGAGCAACACAAAAGAGCCTGCTCTCTGGTATTACCACAGTGCTGCTCAGGTCAGTAATTTAGCACAGTGCAAAATCTAACCTGTATTCCTTGGCCCTACATATTGGTGCTTCAGTGCAGTGATCCTCATGTTGCTCTGCCATCTACAATTAGTGCCCCCCCCCCCAATTAGGTATATCTGAACAAGGGAGAGTAATTTTGGAAATGCTGCTTAGTATTTTTCACCTTGCATAGGTAAAAAAAATGCTGGAGGTTTTACTAATGATGGAACGTTTACCTATTTCTTTGGCATAATTGTTAATACATATATCTAATTAGCCAATCATGTGGCAGCAACACAATGCATAAAACATACAGACATGGCCAAGAGATTCAGTGCCCTTCAGACCAAACTTCAAATTGGGGAAGAAATGTGATCTAAGTGACTTTTACCTTGGAACCATTGTTGGTGCCAGATGGGGTGGTTTGAGTAGCTCAGAAACTGCTGATCTCCTGGGATTTCCACACATAAGTCCCTGGAGTTTACAGAGGATGGTATGAAAAACAAAATGCATTCAGTGAGTGATAGTTCTGTGGGAGAAACCACCTTGTTAATGAGAGGGGTCAGAGGAGAATGATCAGACTGGTACAAGCTGACAGAAAGGCGAGATGAACTCAAATACCTACCTAATACGATGGTGGTGTGCAGATCATCTCTGAATGCACACCACAATGAACCTTGATGTGCACGGGCTGCAGCAGAAGACCACAAACATACACTCAGTGGTAACTTTATTAGGTATGGGAGATAGAGTATCTGATAAAGGGGCTATTGAGTTTATATCGAAGCTATTGAGTTTATATTGTCACTAAGAAAAGACTGCTTATTTTAATCTGTTGTGAGATCCGAACCATGTACTAGAAGTGGCTCTGGCACTCTCAGCCTGCCACTCCTGCTTTATAATGGTTGCTGCATTCTCAATCTTTTACACCTGATAACACAACCATGTGAGAGCAATTTTATCAAGTATAGACAGGGTAGTCTTGATTGCTAATGGTTTTGGAATTAACAAGCAATTTGTCAGAGTAAGGGTTTCTGGTTTCTCAGTGTGGAAATTACATAAAATGTTTCACTCAAAACTTTTCATCTGTGATCAGGATTTTCAAAAAAAATGAGTGTAGGTTAACTGCAAAAAAAAAAATCCAAATTTTTCTTGATTAGTTGTGAGTCCAGTCCGATTCTGTTTACAGTAACACCTGTGCCATCGTGTGCAGATTTCTTCTCTTCACTTTAGGACTGCTTTTTGACTCTTTGCCAGTATAAACCTGCCTGCAGAGTGCATCTCCCAATGTCTGGCACCTGTATGACTTGCCGCTATCAAGGGAGAGTAATTTTTGAAATGCTGCTTAGTATTTTTCACCTTGCATAGGCAAACAAAAATGCTGGAGGTTTTACAAATGATGGAATGTTTTCCTGTTTCTTTGGCATAATTGCATTTGTCATAAATTTGCCCTCATCTAAAGATGATATAATTGTAACTGATGAATGTTTTGTGATTTGCTTTTCTAAAGCTTCTATGCAAGAACAGCAGCAGCCAATTAATCCACCTTATGCAATCTCTTATCTGTTTCAGTGCCAGGTTTTAAAAGTTCATGTTGGAACTAGTCCTTAGCTATAGCATCAGTATTCATCCAGGTTACAGCTTTTAAACTTCACCCTTTAATTTTCTTTCAATAGTGTAGAATTACATCCTACCAATAAAATTGCAGAAATATTGTTTGGGGTGGAGGTAGACTAGTAGGGGAAGGGACTGTGATAGTGCAGGAAGCTACCTGTGCAAAATAGCTTTAACATCAAATAGGGTGAGCTTGCTAATTATAATCAGCTGTCCAAGCACAGCATTAAGAAAATTTTTCTTGGTAAGGCTGTTCTAAGCTTGCAGAGACTGGTGATTGGCATTAGGAATGTATTTTTGGTAATCAGCTACATTCTTCCTGTGTTTGGAAATCCTTGGTTTATGTACGTACATATATCCATGAACAAAACTTCACAGCACTAGCAAGTTCATTTTCAATGTTAGAAAACTATAGACAATTGACACCCTCAATACTTGAAATTTAAAGTGCTCATGGCTAAATTTCAAAAAGTACAATTTCATTAGTTTTGGGACTAAATAGTCAATCTGTCCGAAGTTAAGTTCTACGTGGAGGAAGATAGTTCAGTAACTTTTTCAAAGTTTTTGATTTAAGTTTATTCCGTCTCTTCTTAGGCCCTTAACTTCCAGTGGAGCATAGGCCACCTGTCTCTATTGTCCTCTGTTTTGAGCTACTTTCTTGAGGGTGGGCCAGGAGTGTCCCCATCGTCTACTTTCAGCCTCGATGTCTTTCCTTCATTTGTTCGTTGCATGTCCCATTTTCCTCTTTCCTTGGAGATTCCATTTTAATGCCTGCCTGTTGATATCATAACTTATCTTCCTCAAGGTGTGGCCAATCTACCTCCATTTCCATTTCTATTTGCATATTTGTATCTCTAAAGTTTATTCCATAGTGAGATGGAAAAATATCTACAGTCCTCCAATTAAACATCTCTAAACTTAATTAGTGCACCATGCTTTCAGCAACTCAAGTTCTTAAGTTATGATATTCCTCTCTTTGTTTCTCCCACTTAAAGTGCTCCTTATAACCCTGTCCCTGGTCACTATGGACTTCTGTCCTAACACGTGGCTCAGTCTCACATGCCAAAAACTTTTATGAAGCACCAATGTATAGTACATTTGACTCCCACATATTTACTGGTTAGCACAATGGTTTGCAGTGCAGACAACAAAAGTTTAATTCCCGTTGCTGCTTGTAAGGAGTTTGATTGTTGTCCCCGTGATGCCGTGAGTTTCCTCCTGGTGCTCTGGTTTCCTCCCACATTTCAATTGGCGATTGCAAATTGGGGAACTGTTGGGCGGCATGGCTTGAAGGGCCAGAAGGCCCTATATTGTGTCATATCTAAATAAATAAATGCTTAACAAAGCTTCGAATATATATGCTCGGGGCCTTCGACACCAACTACTAACCTCCACTACTATGTACATCTTTGGAATGTGGGAGGAAACCCACATAGTCATGGGAAGAATGTACATGAATTCCAAAATGTACTTTTGGAATTCTTGTTAAACTGATATGCCTGTATTACAGAGGCCTGTGAGTGTTTACCTTACATGATAAAGAGATGAAGATTGAGGCTGTGTAAATTGCCAATGCAACAGTTGCTTGGTTCTTATTTTGTTTTTATTCTTAAACAAACCAAATAGCAACTTGTTCATGTCAGCTAATAGTTTAATGCTGCTCTGCACACATTCCACTCTACTTTGGACATGGCTGACGCAAGGCATCCCACAGAAGTGCTCATAGATGTTTTAATTCTCTGACTGCCTATCAGCACAAGAGAGCAATGTGCCATTTACGAAGGTGGAACAGGAAGAGGTTCTGGGTGTGACATTTGGAAAAATATTGTAATATTATCACAGTGAAACATTAAAATGATGCTGAGGTAAAGGGAACTTTGGATACCTACGTAATTCTATAAGGTTTCAGTTCAGTGAAATTTTTTTTACAGACACCATTTTTGATACACCATTGTTAGTTCTTAGGGCTGGAGTTGGATAATCCCAATCATAGCGTTTACAGTGGGGAATAAACCCTTGAGTCCTGCTGAAGTTTAGAAAAAATTATGTTTTTTATTTTATGTATTGATTTATTTAAGTTTAAAGCTTTGCTTTATTTCCAAAGTCAGAGTCGAAATAATATTTTTAAAGAATTTAAAAGTTTTAAAGTCACTATATTACATTGATTCATTTTCTTGCAAGCATTTACAAGAAAGTAAAGAAATACAATAGAATTTATGAAAAACCATACATATTTATAATTCTTTATAGCATTTGTACAGATATTTTTACATTCAGAAACATTCGATAATCCTGGCAGCTGTTACAGCCAGCAGGGTAAGGGGCAGAACGCAGCTCACTGTCAAATCTACTAATATAAAAACATAAGAAATAGGCCTTTCTGCCCATCTAGCCTATTCCATCACTCAGTATGGTCATGCTTGATATTTTGCCTCACTTTCCTGCACTAATCTGTATCCCTTGATTTGCTTCAACACACAGAAAATGTTGGAGGAACTCAAGAAATGAGCAGTCAATGTCTCGGGCTGAATCCACTCATCAAGACTGGATAGAAGGAAGCCAGAAACTATAATAAATGGGTGGGGGAGAGGGTGGAACAAGGCATGGAAGGGGTTAGTGAATCCAGGTGAGAGAGGGAAGGTAGGTAGTTGGTGGGGCCAAAGTGATGTCTGTTGAGTTCCCCTAGCACCTTTATGTGTGTGTTGCTCTAGATTTCCGGCAACTACAGATTTTTTTTTTTCTGTCTACTAAATTGCTTAATACGCAGAAATTTATCAGTCTTTGGCCTCGGTATTGAGAGACTGAACCTCCTCATCACTTTTAGATGGTGGATTTGAAAGAATCACTCTTCTCTGGCTGGAAAAAAAATTTCTTCTAATCACAGTTCTGAAAAGCCAAATGCTTATACTGAGACAGTGAGTCAGGTTCTAAACATTACAAGCAGGGAATCGTTATCCCTGTATCTACTGTCAATCACTGTAAGATTTTACCTTCCATGAAATAGTCATCCTTCTAAAGTCTAGTGCAGGGGTTCCCAATCTAGAGTCCACAGACCCTTTGCTTCACGGCATTGGTCCATGGCATAAAAAAGGTTGGAAACCCCTGGTCTAGAGGGTCCATCTGCTTAATCTCTCCTAACAGGGCAAATGTCCATCCCAGGAATCAATCTGGTGAACCTTTGCTGTATGCTTTTATCACAAACCTCATGTACCTCCCTTGAATAGGTAGAACAGAGTTGTACACAAATCACATGTATCTTCCTCTTAATCTATTCCACTTCATGGAAGACAGACCTAGCATCTCTGCACTCTCCTCATAATTCAAGGACTTGTCACCAGCCAGACTGATTCTATCTCTTGATTTTCTGAGCTAACATTGTTTTTTATCTTTACTCTCTCTGTACCATCCTCTACCATAAGGGTGACACCTCCACCTCCACCATTTTGCATATCTCTTCTATCAGTTATGTAGTGTATTTAATATTTCAGTAATATTGTAAGTATATTGTTTGATTAAGCATTCTTTGTTTGCATAATTCAACACAGGTTATATGTAAAAGTACATAAATAGAATACATCATTATGCCACCACATCCTATGTGAGCGTCTCACTAAAAAAAAATAGAAGGAAGAAAGCTATGTAGGCAAGTATCCTCGCTCCTGTGTTTTTTCTGATTATGTAATAGTGGAGATGAGGAAGCTTTAAAACAAACTTGAGACACCTACCCACCTGTTGAATGGCAGCACGGTTATCTTCACAAGGGGAGACAGATATTCAAGTAAAAAAAAAGGCAGAAAATGAATGAAATTAACAAGCAATGAGTGTAGCCACAGGTTCACAAACAATAAATACTGGATGATGATAATAATAAATAAATAAAAAGCAGAAATGGCTGGCTACACTGAGAAGATCGACGAGTTCAATTGCACAACAGATAACTGGTTGGTGTATACTGAATGAATTGAGCAGAATTTTGAAGCGAATGAAATGGATGGAAAAACAAATGCTAGTGTTGCTGAGTGCAATGGGTGCAAAAGCATACAGTTTGCTTAGAAGTTTAACTTCTCGAACCAAACTAGACAAAATGAGCTTTGCAGATATTGTAAATGTAATGCAGGAACACTTACAATGAAAAGCATTGCTGACTGCAGGTTGCTTTAGGTTTCATAAGCAGAATCAAAAAGGAGTCCGTTTCAGCTTAGGTGGCTGAATTGAAGAAATTGTCAGTTCAGTGATGGAATGATGCACTGAGAAATTGTTTAGTTTGTGAAATCTTGGAACAAGACATTCAAAAATAGTTCCTAACTGGAGCACAACTCATATTTTAGAAAAGCACCCCTCCCCCAGCACTCCACCCTCACCATTCCCAACGTTCTTTGTTCCGGCCAGATCTACAAACTCGCTCTCTGCTCCACACTGACAAATAGAGTACTGTGCAAAAGCCTTGGGCACCCTAGGTATATAAATGTGCCTAAGACTTTTGCACAGTACTGTAGATTACAAAAATATGGCTCAAGTAAAAGAATGATTTTGGAAGCTACTAACACTCCAGTAGATTAATGTGATGTGAAGAATGTGCAACATAAAAACTTTAGCCTTTGTTTATCACCTGTGGTGCAGTACCTGGTGTGATTGTATATCCTATCAAATATAGTCAGCAGATCCACAGTCAGAGGAGCAGACTACAGAGAGAGGCATGCGAGCTACTGCTTGTAGTAGAAATCTCAGTGTAAGTGCAGAGTCAGGATCCATGCTAATAATTACTTAACTCTCCTATAAAGATCAGGTCCTGCTGATTACCCGAAATGAAACAGAGGAATGCATGCTCTGTCAGTTAGTTATTGCCTTACAAAATGTGAGATGAACTGCTGGATTTCTATAAATCCTCTCACCAGTATGGTATCCTTTCAAAAACACAAGAAGTTTTGCAGATGCTGGAAATCCGAAGTAATACACACAAAAAGCTTGAGGTGTTATTATTTTGGAGGACCTGCCCTGGGCCCAGCATGTAAGTGCAAATACGAAGAAAGCATAACAGTGCCTCTATTTCCATAGGTGTTTGCAGAGATTTGGCATGTCAGTTTAAACTTTGACAGGCTTTTATAGATGTGTAGTGGGAAGTATATTGATTGGCTGCATCACAGCCTGGTATGGAAACACCAATACCCTTGAAAGGAAAAATCCTACAAAAAGTAGTGGATTTTACCAATTCATCATGGGTAAAGCCCTTGCAACCATTGAGCACATCTACATGAAACACTGTCACAGGAAAGCGGCATCCATCATCAGGGACCCCCACCACCCAAGGCATGGTCTCTTCTCATGCTGTTATCAGGAAGAAGGTACAAGACTCTGAGGACTTACACAGCCAGGTTCAGGAACAGGTACTACCCCTTAACCATCAGGCTGTTGAACCAAAGGGGATAACTTCACACAACTTCACTTGTCCATTACTGAAATGTTCCCACAACCAATGGACTCACTTTCAATGAGAGAGTCTTCATCTCATGTTCTTGATATTTATTTATTATTTCTTCTTTTTGTACTTGCACAGTTTGTTGTCTTCTGCACTCTGGTTGGACACCGTAGTTGGGCAACTTTCATAGAAGTCTTTCATTGATTCTGCCATGGTTATTATTCTATAGATTTATTGAGTATGCTCACAAGAAAACGAACCTCAGGATTGTATACGGTGATATGTACTCTGATAACAAAATTTATTAACCCAGGTACATGTACAGCCTATTTTTGTCTGAGAGATTTTAATGAAACTTATGCTGTTGACTTAGCACAGCATCTAAGATTTAGGCTGAAACAGACTGCTATCATTTCACCATAATCCTTTGGTTTTAGTTTCAATGTCCCCTATGCTTCACTTTCATTGTGCCGTGTTGTATGAAATGCACGATCATGGTCTATGATCGTGATTGTTCTTGGGAGATTTTTCTGCAGTCGTCATTTTCCATTGCCTTCTCCTGGCCAGTGTCTTTACAAGAAAGGTGACTTTAATACTCTTTAGGGATTGCCTGCTTGGCATCAGTGGTCACATAACCAGGACTTGTGATGTGCACCAGCTGCTCATACAACCATCCACCACCTGTTCCCATAGCTTCCTGTGACTCTCAAGCAGGTGCTACACCTTGCCCAAGGGTGGCCTGCAGACTAGCGGAGGGAAGGAGCACCTTACACCTCCTTTGGGAGAGACATATCTCAACCCTGCCACCCAAATGCTTCACTTTAATCTCTAATTAATTAGTAACTGTGGCAGGTCCACGTAATAACTGTGAATACTTTGGCCATTCGGTCACGTCATTCCATAAATTCAAAACTATCTGCAAGTGACCTTGGAAAGCACAAAGTACCTTGGGAAATGTGGTGAACGACATTTAACTGTCTGGACACGCCCCCCCCCCTGCTGACTGCTCCTGTGGCTCCTCCCACAGACCCCTGTATAAAGGCACTGCTCCTCCCTCAGTCTCCAGGATGTTGTGTGGTGGTCTCTTGCTGCTGACTGCTCTCTTCCAGCTAATAAAAGCCTATCTCGCCTCACGTCTCCGAGAGTTATTGATGGTGCATAGGGACAATAGTCAAACTGCAATATGTTCAAAATGAAGCAAAGTTTTATTCTGAATATTGTGGTCACAAAGTTATAGTTCAATTATAGTTCAGTGGATGTTGCTTATTTGGATTTTCAGAAGACCTTTGACAAGCTGTCACTCATGAGACTCCTGAACAAGATAAGAGCCCATGGTATTACAGGAAAGATACTAGCATGGATAGAAGATTGACTGACTGGCAGGAGGTAAAGAGTGGGAATAATGGGGACTTTTTATGGTTGGCTGCCGGTGATGAATGGTGTTTCGCAGGGGTCAGAGTTTTCATGTTATATGTCAATGACTTGGATGATGGCATTGATGGTTTTGCGGCCAAGTTTATGGAAGAAACCAAGATAAGTGTAGGGGGAGGTAGTGTTGAGCAAGGAGGGGGTCTGCAGAAGATCTTGAACAATAGTGGTAGATGGAATATAGTACAGCGAAGTATGCGGTCATGCAGTTTGGTGGGAGGAATGAAGGTGTAGACTATATTCTAAATGGGAGAAAATTCAAAAATCAGAGGTGTAAGGGGACTTGGGAGCCCTGGTGCAGGATTCCCTAAAGGTTAACTTGCAGGTTTAGTTGGTGGTGAGGAAGGCAAATGCAATGTTAGCATTCATTTCAAGAGGACTAGAATACAAAAGCTAGGTTGTGATGCTGAGGCTTTATAAGGCACTGGTCAGACTGCTTTTTCCCAGGGCTGAAATGACTAACATGAGAGGGCACAGTTTTAAGGTGCTTGGAATTAGGTACAGGGGAGATGTCAGGGGTAAATTTTTACGCAGAGAGTGGTGAGTGCGTGGAATGTACTGCCGGCGATGGTGGTGGAGGCGGATACGATAGGGTCTTTTAACAGACTTTTGGACGGGTACATTGAGCTTAGAAAAATAGAGGGCTATGGGTAACCCTAGATAATTTCTAAAGTGAGTTCATGTTCGGCACAGCATTTGTCTTCCCCACAGACAGCCATGAAACAAGAAGAACATGGTACCCATTCAAAGAAGAAAATATCGAAAGGGTACTTAATGAATACTTTGCTTCAGTATTCACTACGGGAAAGGATCTTGGTGATTGTAGGGATGACTTGCAGTGGACTGAAAAGCTAGAGCATGTAGATATCAAGTAAGAGGATGTGCTGGAGCTTTCGGAAAGCATTGTTGGATAAGTCACCGGGACCAGATGGGATGCCCCCCAGGCTACTGTGAGAGGCGAGGGAGGAGATTGCTGAGTCTCTGGCGATGATCTTTGCACCATCAATGAGGACAGGAGAGGTTCTCGAGGATCGGACGGTTGCAGATGTTTCCTTATTCAAGAAAGGGAGTAGGGATAGCCCAGGAAATTATAAACCAGTGAGTCTTACTTCAGTGGTTGGTAAGTTGATGGAGAAGATCCTGAGAGGCAGGATTTATGAACATTTGAAGAGGCATAATATGATTAGGAGTAGTCAGCATGGCTTTGTCAAAGGCAGGTCATGCCTTACGAGCCTGAGTGAATTTTTTGAGGATGTGACTAAACACATTGATAACGGTAGAGCCATAGATGTAGTGTATATGGATTTTAGCAAGGCATTTGATAAGGTACCCCATGCAAGGCTTATTGAGAAAGTAAGGAGGCATGGGATCCAAGGGGACATTGCTTTGTGGATCCAGAACTGGCTTGCCAACAGGAGGCAAAGAGTGGTTGTAGACGGGTCATATTCTGCATGGAGGTTGGTTGCCAGTGGTGTGCCTCAGGGATCTGTTCTGGGACACCTACTCTTTGTGATTTTTATAAATGACTTGGATGAGGAAGTGGAGGAATGGGTAGTAAATTTGCTGATGACACAAAGGTTGGGGGTGTTGTGGATAGTGATAGGATGCAAAACTGGGCTGAGAAGTGGCAGATGGAGTTCAACCCAGATATGTGTGAGGTGGTTCATTTTGGTAGGTCAAATATGATGGCAGAATATAGCATTAATGGCAAGACTCTTGGCAGTGTGGAGGATCAGAGGGATCTTGGGTTCCAAGTCCATAAGACACTTAAAGCTGCTATGCAGGTTGACTCTGTGGTTAAGAAGGCATACGGTGCATTGGCCTTCATCAATCATGGGATTGAGTTTAAGAGCTGAGAGGTAATGTTGCAGCTATATAGGACCCTGGTCAGACCACACTTGGAGTACTGTGCTCAGTTCTGGTCGCTTCACTACAGGAAGGATGTGCAAACCACAGAAAGGATGCAGAGGAGATTTACAAGGATGTTGTCCGGATTGGGGAGCATGCCTTATGAGAACAGGTTGAGTGAACTTGGCCCTTTCTCCTTGGAGTGATGGAGGATGAGAGGTGACCTGATAGAGGTGTACAAGATAATGAGAGGCATTGATCATGTGGATAATCAGAGGTTTTTTCAAAGGGCTGAAATGGCTAGCATGAGAGGGCATAGTTTTAAGTTGCTTGGAAGTATGTACAGAGGAGATGTCAGGGGTAAGTTTTTTATGCAGAGAGTGGTGAGTGCATGGAATGGGCTGTCAGCAGCGGCAGTGGAGGCAGAAACGATAGGGTCTTTTAAGAGACTCCTGGATGGATACATGGAGCTTAGAAGAATAGAGGGCTATGGGTAAGGCTAGGTAGTTCTAAAGTAGGGACATGTTCAACACAACTTTGTGGGCAAAGGGCCTGTATTGTGCTGTAGGTTTTCTATGTTTCTGTATGTTTCTAAAAAAAAACCCTGCCTCCCCACATGAAAAAACAAGTGAAAAGCACAGAAAATAAAACACAAAATTAAATGACATTTCACAGTTTAGCTCAGTGTTCCTTATCAGCAGGCTGCCCCAATTCAAAATCGCCCAAACTAGCAGCAAAAGAAAGGGAACGACCAGAGGAACTAGAAACACACCCTAATGTGTTTCAGTCCACAATCCACAAACCACAATGATTAAACCTTGCTTTGGCACCATCCTCCGACGGCATCGAGGGAGAGAGAGAGAGAACTTCTTTGAACACAAGGACCTCCCCTTGAGAGCGGCGAGTGAGAAGGAGAGAGAGGCCATCACACTGAGACACCTTCCTTTGGCAGTACCGAGCGAGACGCTGGTAGATGGCGCTGAACACTCGCCCGTCCTCCGCACCCTCCTCGACGATTTCACTCTTCCTTGGTGCTTCAGTTGGCAAGATCGTTGAGAAATGGAGTTGGCCATGGGCCTGCGCCCCATCTCCAGCTTCATGGACTCTGCACCGCATGCTTGTGGGACCCTCTCGGAGATAGCAAATGCACGCCACCAGTAGATCACAGTCTCCAACAGTAGCAGGACCACATCTGAAATAAAAAGGAAGAAGCAAAAGAAGTGGAAGGAGTGGCTTTGTAAACAATCTTGACGATGCCATCTCCAGTAGCGTTGTTCTTTGTCGCCATCTTCTTCAAGCCACCATCTTATGTATTGACACCGTACAGAATTTGTGGCAGCTCAGTCAGGGAGCATTCTACAGCTCTGCTGCAGCAATTTAGTATGGAGAAAAAAGTGAAGATTGAAGTACAATGTCCAATGTTGAAAATCAATTTATTATCGAAATGCACATACGTCACCATGTACAACCCTGAGATTCATTTTCTTGTGGGCATACTCAATGAATCCATGATAGAATAATAACTATCAATTATTCAAAGTGAAAGACCTCATCAATTTGGGCGTTCAACCAATGGGTAAAAGAAAACAAACTGTACAAATTACAAAAGGAGATAAATAATAATAAATAAATAAGCAATAAATATCAAGACCATGAGATGAAGAGCCTTTGAAAGTGAGTTGATAAGTTGTAGAAAGTGAAGGGGCAAGCGAATTTGAATGAAGTTATTCCATTTGGTTCAAGAGCCTGGTGGTTAGGGGTAGTAATTGTTCCAATCAATTACCGGTATGTTGAAATATTGACTTATTCACATTGCAAGCATTCTTGATATCTTTTTCAATTAAGTGTTACACAATGGTTAATTTAATAAATAAAAAATTTAGGTGTCATCGATTATTTTAGAGCTATTTACAGATAGGAGTTCAGGATTGTGATCTTCCTAAGTTCAAAGTTTATCACGTGTAACATGGCAATGCAGTGGTTATCTTATTACTTTCCAGAGGCAGTAACCCTCATAGGGGTTTGAACCCTGTCGCTGCCTGCAAGGAATTTGTACGTTTTCCCTATGGGTTTCCTCCAGCTGCTTCAATTTCCTCCCTCATTCCAAAGACATACGGTTAAGATTAGGGAGTTGCGGGCACGCTATGTTGGTGCTGCAAGTGTGACAGCATTCGTGGGCTGCCCAGCACAAATTTCGATGATTTGATTTGACGCAAATGACGCATTTCACTGCATGTTTCAATGCACATGTGACAAGTACAACTAATCTTTTGAACTATGACATAGACATTATATAAATTAAACCACTCAATAGAATGACTTGGAGTTTTCTACCACTTATGGTTTGGCTGACTGGCCATCTTTCTCCTGTACTACTTTGGAGCTAAGCTTTTGATCTTCTAAAAACATCTTTTTTGAATGAAAACTATTCCAATGAAAATAATAAGACTTTGCTGTCAAGGGCATAAATTAATTGGGACTGATAAAGGCTGCACTTTGAAATATTTTAATACCAAATGAATATCTACAAATGTTAAAAAATTGAATGAAAACAAAACTTTTAGAAATACTAGAAAAAGCTTAAACACTAAATAAATTGATTAGCTGAATTAAAATAAAATCGCATATATTAACCGAAGCACGCTTGGCTGTTACACTTTGTTAAGAAGAATGGCATAGCCATACCTGCACCAGCTCTCACCTGGTACCAACTCAATGAACTGCATCTCTGGAGAATTTCAGGAAGTTGGCCGTCTGCCATCAGACACCGTGAAGAGGCCAAAATCAGGGTACAGTCAAAATATTATCAGAAGTATGCCTCAAAATGTTTTCTGCATTCGTGCATGTTTCCTCGGGAGCCTTGAGCCTCCTGAAACTTTTGAAGAGACTTGATGGCAATTTGATAGTGGTGACTGAGGGGCTGGTGACATTTCTCAGAAGAAATCAGCTCATTAGTCCATGATTCTTTCAAGGACAAACTGGGAATGTTTTTTATTTTCTTTAATTCAAAGACAGACTTTACCCTAGAGTCTAAAGTCTAGACATGACTGAACTTTATAGGGAAGACAGTGCAACCAGTTCACATCTTTCTCTACATTCATTGTATGAGAAGTCTAGAACATGAAGGCAAGGATGTAATGCCGAGACCTAATAAGGCATTAGTCAGTCCACATCTGGAGTACTGGGAGCAGTTTCGGGCCCCATATCTGAGAATGGATATGATAGTATTGAAGAGGGTCCAGAGGGGTTTTGTGAGAATGATCCTGTGAGTGAAAGGGTGAATGTACAGTGTGAGGAATATGATAGCTCTGGGCTTGTTCTTGCTGCAGAAGTTTAGAAGAATGAGCAGGGAATCTCATTGAAACCTACCAAACTTCAAGGGCTTAGAAAGAGTGGACATGGAGAGAATGTTTCCACTAACATAGAGTCATAGAGTTGTCGGGAACTACAGCAAAGAAACAGGCCCTTTAGCCCATCTAGTCCATGCCAAACCACTTAACCTGCCTAGTCCCATCGACCTGCACCAGGACCATAGCCCTCTATACACCTCCCATCCAGGTATAGGACCAGAGAGCACAGCCTCAGAATAGAAGGAGACAATGGCACCAAACGGCGACTCCTTTGCTTGCATCTTCAGAAACAGCTCTATTTCTATCTTTAATATCTCTATTTTCCCCTTTCAGGGTTCTTTTGAAGACCCTGACCTGGAGTTACAAGCAGACTTCGGTTCTTTGAGGGAATGGGATCTGCTTTTGGGGTTTCACGACTGGCCGTTATTTGATGTACCAAGGGCATGACCTAATAGTTCAGCTCACCTTCGGAGGACCGGGTTTTCATGGCTCTGGAGACATGTGGATCGAAGGTCGGTGTCCCGGCAGGAGATCAGTGTGTCATGGGACTCAGAAGATCTATGGCTGTGTGTCCAGAGACCTGCGATCTTTGGGCACAGAGCTCAGAAAAAAAGCGACACAATGGACTTTTAACACCGTAAACCAGCGAGTTGTTTGTTATGTCTCCCCTCTCGCTGTGAAATGGAGACACCTCCTTCTCCCTTATTAGGGAGAGAGAGAGCCTATGGTATGTTGAGTACCGGGTGAACAAATAGTCTTTGGGGTAACTGCAAGTCTGTCTCTTTGCTGTTGCTCTGCTGCACACTTGAGTGCTCAGTGGTGGGTGCCGATGCTTTTTTTTACCGGTGTGGGGAGGGGGGGGGTGATTGTTGCCTGCTGCCACTTACGTGTAGGAGGGAGGGGAGCTGGGGGGGCACTTTGGGGTTCTAACATTTAACTGTCATCCATTCTTTGGGGCACTCCTCTGTTTTCGTGGATGGTTGCAAAGAAAAAACATTTCAGGATGTATATTGTATACATTTCTCTGACATTAAATGTACCTTTGAAACCATTGAACCTTTAAAATGAGGAGAAATTTCTTTAGCCAGAGGGTGGTGAATCTGTGGAATTCATTGCCACAGACACCAAGTCATTGGGTATATTTGAAACAGAGATTGATAAGTTCTTGATTAATAAGAGCATCAAAAGTTATGGGGAGAAGACAGGAGGATGGGTTGAGAGGGAATAATAGAGCCATAATAGAATGGTACAGTGTCGCACTGGGCTGTATAGTTTAATTCTGCTCCTAAGTATTATGATCTTCAAATTAATACATTCTATTACAATGCATCAACACCACTTGTTTCATTTTAAATCATGGGCCCATGAAGTGATTGAGAGGCTGTTCCACAGGACCCTGTCACTCAGTGTTCAGTAGTAACAGGATCTTAGACTGTGGCCCTTCCCCACGAAGACTTCAGTGCATCCTTCACCATGGAACGTACCAGTCAGGAGTATTTGCTTGTTGTCATGTCTTGCAGTGGAAGAACAAAACACCTCAGGCAGACTAAAAGAGCACCTTTCACAGAATTGACCTTCCAGCAGCAGTTGATCTTTACATCATTATGCACCGTTGGGAACAACCTATTTATCCAATGGCCCTCTGTGTCCTGACGAAGGGTCTCGGCCTGAAACGCCGAGAGTGCTTCTCTCAACAGATGCTGCCTGGCCTGCTGCCTTCCACTAACATTTTGTGTGTGTGGCCCTCTGTTATACAGCTTCTCGGGGTGGACCTCGACAAGGAATATTGCACCCTTTTCGAAACGTTCTCGGCAAACACATTGTGCGCAGCGAAGAGGATGATAAGTACATTCACATCACAGCCCTCTCAAGGACGGTGTGCAGAGTGAGAATCTGACCATCCGGGAAGGATCTGTCAGGAGGGGCCCTTCTCACTGCCAACCAGCTGAAGCTGGTCCTTGCTTATGAGTTCAAACGATGAGGCATTCTGCCAAATGGCTTTTACAGTCTGCTTGGGTAATTTGCTCAAATGATACACCCTGGCCTATTCACACAGGATGGGCCTGGCTGGCTTGTGGTCCTAGGTGTTTCTCAGCATGAAGGACATATGGTGTGGCAAGATCTAGTTGAGTGAAACACTGAGTAGCAAAGAGGCCATGCCAGTCCTTTTCAGCACTGGGACCTGTGAAGCAGCCTCTCAAACACTTGATGGGTTCGATGGTTCATTTTAATATCAGAGGAATGTATGCAGTATGCACCCTGAAATTCTTACTCTTCACAGATGTCCATGAAACAGGAACATCAGAACCTCAAAGCTCCCCCCCCCCCATGCACAAACAGGAGCAAAGGCATCAACATAACCCTTCCCCCTACTTGCACCAGCAAAAGCACTGACACCCCTCGACCCCACCATGCAAAAGCCCCCAGTGGTTTAAATAGGGAACGTATGTAGTATGAATGCATTGTAATTGAAAATATTGATTTGACTCTACAATGCATATTGACAAAGATGTGAAATGATCATATTGTCTCCCTCATATTAATCAATCAATCTATTTATTTACTTACCTTTCTGTATTGGCACAGTTTGTCTGCTTTCGCACATTGGTGTGTAGTTTTTCATTGATTTTATTGTACTTCCTAGTTCTATTGTCAATGCCGGTAAGAAAATGAATCTCAGGGTGAAATCATCGTACTTTGATAATAACTTTACTTTTAACTTTGATAATTGAAATTCAGCGTCTGATTGTATTTGTTAGCATGCTTTGGTTCCATGCCCAGCTTGATTCACCCGCACACAAAGGCCGGTCATCAAAGTTGTGGGTTACGTTGGGATTGCCTCCTCCTCTCCCTCCGGAGGTTTGCACATCGTGACCCGATGGAGTTGATTCAGGACCACAGTGTAGGGTTCTTCTGCTACTGGAGAGGGAAGGGCCAGGTTGGGTGATGAGATGATGATGATGGTGGCATCTGTCTGTCTTGAAGGACAATAGAGTAAGTGACTTCTCCAGGGCACAAGCCTGAGCAGAAGATATGGAGATCCTGGGATACCCAGTCATCAAGATTCCCCTTTGGCCTCACCGGTATAGTCCAAAGAAATGCAAAGCAGTATGCTTGGCACCAGCTTGTTTGCAGGAGCTGCCCAAAGGATGTTCAGTGATGTGCAGCTGCCTTAGGTGCTTCACTCTGGATTTTCTATCTCGGTTTATTCCGTAGCCTTTGTCTCTCCCTGTCTGGTATAGCCAGGGATCTAGTTCATGAGCACCAGGACGTGCCCATGCGCCGGTGGGCCTGCGTGCTACGTGTGCAGGGGTTAGACTTCCACCCTGTTCACTGTAGTTCTGCCTGAGTCCGAAAGATGTTCAGTTTCCCTGCGTCGCCAGCTTGGAGGCACTACAGGAAGCTTGCCATTGGAGAGGCTATGTACTGGCAGGGAGAGACTTATGCATTCAGCTCTCCTTTTCGCGAGACGCCTAGTCGGCAGTAGAAGCTGAAAGCGAGTGTCGAGCCACACTACCACACTAAACTCGTCACAGCAATCATTTGACACCATGAAACCCGTCAATTATTGTGGTAGTATACGGCCCCAGGGAGTCACGTGAGTGGCTGCAGTACTATTGATGTGTGTGAATGTAATGCAACAATGCAGAAAGGATTCACTATGAATGTAAGGAATGAACAGGTATTGCAAAGTTTAGTCGCGTAGGTATTTTAAAAATTATTAATAAACTTTATTTTGATAATGATCCTTAATAAAGTTAAGGACTGTGCCATCCCACACCCACAATATGGAAAGTAAGTCTGATCACGTGACTGTACTTCTACTCCCAGTGTATAGGCGGAGACTAAAGACTGCATCACAAGTGGCGAGGATCAAGAAGATATGGTCAAGGGAAGCAGAGGAGCACTTAGAGGACTGCTTTGAGTCGGTGAACTGGACAATATTCAGGGATTCATATTTAAATCTGAATGAATGTGCCACATTTGTCACTGATTACAGCAAGACCTGCGTGGATGAGTGTGTGCCTTCAAGAGCATACCAGGCGTGCTCAAACCAAAAGCCATGGATGAATCAGGAGATTCATAGTCTGCTGAGGGCTAGATCTGTGACATTCAAGACCAGTGATCCAAAACTAGACAAGAATTCCAGGTATGACCTATGGAAAGATGTTTTAAGAGCAAAAAAGAAATTCCAATTGAGGTTAGAAATGGAATCAGATGTACGCCATCTCTGGTAGGGTTTGCTGGCCATCACTTCCTACAAAGCCAAACCTAACATCATAACTGGCTGATGATCACTTCCAGATGAGCTAAATGCCCTTTATGCAGGCTTTGAAAGGGAGAATGAAACTATACCTGTGTGAATCCCTGCAGCATCTTTTGACCCTGTGACCTCTGTCTCAGAGGCTGACATTAGGACATCTTTCAAGAGGGTGAACCCTCACAAAGTGTCAGGCCCTGATGATGTACAAGATCATAAGACTCAGGAGCAGAATTAGGCCATTTGGCCCATGGAGCCCATTCTGCCATTTCATCATGGCTGATCCCAGATCCCATTCAACCCCATACTGCTTCCCTTTCACCATTACCCTTAATGCCGCAAACAATCAGCTTCCATTTTGAATATACCCATGGATTTAACCTCTACCCCAGTCTATGGCAGAGCATTCCAAAGATTCACTACTCTTTGGCTAAAAGAATTTCTCCTTATTTCTGTTCTGAACGGTCACCCCTCAATTTTGAGGGTGTGCCTTCTAGTTCTGGATACCCCCACCAGAGGAAACATCCTTTCCACATCCACCTTATCTAGTCCTGTCAACATTTGGTAAGTTTCAATGAGATCCCCACGCATTCCAGTAAGTACAAGCTCAAAGTTGCAAAACGTTCCTCATATGTTAACCCCTTCCTTCCCGGAATCATACTTGTGAATCTCCTTTTGACCCTCTCCAATGACAATACATCCTTTCTGAGATAATCGGCCCAAGACTGTTGACAATGCTCCAAGTGCAGCCTTACTGGTAAGGCAATGAAAACCTGCTCCAGCCAACTGGCCGGACTGTTCAAGGACATTTTCAATCTCACAGTGCTATAGTCAGAGGTTCCCACCTCCTTTCAGGAGGAGCAGAGTGAGTTGCCTCATTAATTATCACCCAGTTGTATTCACATCCACTGTAGCACACACAAGATGCTGGGGGAACTTAGTAGATAAGGCAGCATCTATGGAAACAAGTAAACAGTCCATGTTTCAGGCTGACACCCTTCTTCAGGATTCTGAAGAAGTCAGTCCTGAAGAAGGTTCTTGGCTCAAAATGTCGACTGTTTGCTCTTTTCCACAGATGCTACCTGACCTGTTGAGTTCCTCCAGTGTGTTGTGTGTGTTGCTTTGGATTTCCAGCATCTGTAGATGTTCTTGTGTTTCTTCACATGTGCTGTGATGAATTGTTTTGAGAGGTTGGTCATGGCCAGAATCAATTCTTGCCTAAGCAAGGACCTAGACCCACTGCAATTTGCCTATCACCACAATAGGTCCACAATGGATGCAATCTTACTGGCTGTCCACTTGATCTTGGATCACCTGGACAATAGCAATACCTACGTCATGCTGCTGCTAATTGATTACAGCTCAGCAATCAACACGATCATACTCTCCTTTCTAATCAACACGCTCCAATACTCAGGCCTCTGTACTTCCCTCTGCAACTGGATCCTTGACTTCCTCACCTGTTGACCCCAGTCAGTCCGGATCGGAAATAACAACTCTTCCTCACTGACAATCGATACTGGCACACCGCAAGGATGCATGCTCTACTCTCTCCACACCCACAATTGTGTGGCTAGGCACAGCTCAATCACCATCTATAAATTTGCGGATGATGTTGGCAGAATTTTAGATGGTGACGAGGACAGGAATGAGATAGATCAGTTGGTTCAGTGGTGATGCAACAACAACTTTGCACTCAGCATCAGAAAGACCAAGAAATTGGATCGTGGACTTCAAGAAAGGGAAGTCGAGGGAAGACACACCAGTTTTCATTGAGGGATCAGAAGTGGGAAGGTTGAGCAGTCTCATATTCTTGGGTGTCAATATCTCTGAAGATTTAACCTGGGCCCAACATATTGATGTAATTACAAAGAGTGGTCTTTGAGTAAATTTGGTAAGTCATCAAAGACTCGCAAATTCCTACAGATGTACCGTGGAGAGCATTCTAACTGGTTGCATCACTGTCTGGTATGGGGGGGGGGCACTGCACAGGATTGGATAAAGCTGTAGGAAGTTGTCAACTGCGCCAGCTCCATCATGGGCACAAGCCTCCCCAGGATCAAGGACACTTTCAGAAAGGAGGCATCTGTCAATAAGCATCCCCATCACCCAAGACATGCTCTCTTCTATCAAGGGGAAGGCACGGGAGCCTGAAGACACACACTCAACATTTTAGAAACAGTTTCTTTCCCTCCACTTTCAGATTTCCGAACAGACAATGAACCCGTGTACACCACCTCACTAACTTTTTCCAATTTTTTGCTCTTTTCGCACTTCTTATTTAATTTTTATACAGTATATTTCTTATTGTAATATATAGCTTTTTAAGTATTGTGTATCGCAATGTACTGCTGCCATGAAGCAACGAATTTCACGACATATGCCAGTGATATTAAACCTGATTCTGATTCTGAAAGTTGGTTCTTCATGGATCTCCAGATGAAACAGAAGGTATCTCGAGTTATTCAGATACTCAGGAGCCAGATATGGGCCACGTGACCACCATATACACTGAAAGCATCACACCTGGGTGGGACATCAGGCGAGGTCCCTCTCCAACCCACAGTTAAAGTTTTTGTTTGACCTTGCCTATCCACTCCAGCCAATTCTTGCTGTACACATTCTTTCTTCCAAACCAGTTGCTCAGGTAGTCAAACCAATCAGTGAAGGGACCAGGGTGTTGGTTGGGTGGTTGCTAAAGGAAATGGCCTAAATTTTCTCTGCAGTTGAATCTGGCCCCGGACCCTCGAACTGGTAGCAGATACCAATATGATCTAACTAGACTGTATTTAATAGAAAAAACATTAAATACTGGCTTATTGCATTGAAGTGATGAATTTGGGCCACTGTTCCTCTCCCTGTATCCACTAACACACCTTTACAGTAAATGGTGATTTGCGTTGATAGCGTTCATTGTATCATTGAATAATGATACGTTTGGTGTAGCTTATCACCATGTGATTTCCTTCAGTAACCAAGAAACTTATTGCTTCCTTTATAATGCGTATCAATTAATGCAAATACCTGATATCATCTGTTTCTTCCAGCATAAATTCAGGTTTAACGTTGAATTTTGGGTCTGGGCCTACTGGAAAATGCAGGTGCAAGTTCTGTTGCCAATAGAATACAGCACCTTTGTTATAGTACAATGCAAAACTTATATCAATGTTTTAGTTAATTTAAATAATTGAAAATATAACTTGTTAATTTATATAATAATATGGAAAATGGGCCAGAATTTGCAAGCAGAACAATAACTCATTGTAACCCAAGAATTTGTGGTGAGGACAATAAACTGTGGATTGTAAACTGTCATTAATTATTGGACAATTTTTGATTGTCTGGTAAACCTCAGCTCCAACATTACTGAAGAGAAGGAAACAAATGCATTTGCATTCCAAATACAAATTAAGTAAACTTTCTGCTGCATGATAGGGGTAAAATGATAAGTTAAGGACCCTTATTTATGCTCCACCATGCCATTCAACTTTACTGGCCCAGAAAGAATGCAGTTGAAATTTTGAAGTTTGACATCTACAACATTTAAATAGCTCATAGATCTTCTTCAGTTCTAAATTTCTATGTTTTTTTTTTACCTTTCTGTCATTTTTCTTTACCTTTTGCTGCAAATTTTTAACTTAACTAATTTCCTTCATCTGTTCTTTCCTCTATTCCTGAATGGCATGAGTGGCCCATTGCTCATGGTCCATGCATTAGGGTCAGGGTCAGAGTGAGGGTTGGATGTTACCCTCTGCTCTAACTATCCTGTTACCACCTCATACACGCATGTGGTGAAACATTAAATTGGTCTGAAGAAAATCCAGTAGTGATGCTCATCACACAAAGCCCACTCCGGCCAGTAAAAACATTTGCCCAAACCCTCACCGAATCAGATTAAATTAACTACAAGAGTATATATTTTTTAAAAATTTGTAAGTTTCATTCTAAAGTACAACTGATGGGATTTCACCTGCGGGGCGAGGGTTAGACCATTAAACCATTGCATTTCCAGAAACCTGGAAGTGAGGGTCGGGCTGGTTCTACACACTGCTCTGCGATGTTTGCTCTGGTCTTTGATGCACTGAAGCTGAGGGTGTGGCCCTGCTCTGGGCTTTGTGTCTGTGAGCTCCGTGATGATGTGCCCTGCTGTGTTTGTTAGTCTTTCTGGGTTCCCTTGGGTTTCTTGTTTTGTGGCTGCCTGTAAGGAGATAAATCACAAGTATACATACTTTGATAATAAATGTACTTTGAACTTTGAACTTCTACTTTCATTTGGTATTACTTGTTGAGTTTTGCAAGATCTTTGGTACATTCCTCCCACTGCCATGTCACCAGATTCCACGTGTAAAGCAGTGGTGCCCAGTCTAATATCTCCACCAGCTGTGGGGAGGGGGGCAGGAGATGGTGTATGCTGGTCTGTTTACCTGACATAAGTTCTAGAGTTAGTTCCAACTCCTTGCAGTTCACTGCTGGGAAAAGCAAATTCATCAGTTTGGGTACCTGCTACAAATCCACCTCTGTTGTCACCTAGTGTTCTTGCCATCAACTGAGAATAAAGCAAGCAGTTACTCAGATCCTGTAGACATCCCAGCAGTCCCCGACTCACTTCAGTGTTTTTCCCATCGGATCTCTTTACATTCCAGGGTCTTTAATCAGTTCAGCACTACTTAATAATGCTCACCTAGAAATCCTATCTGCCCCAAGATCTCTGTACAAGATACTCATTGAAAAAGGATCTGGTGCTTTTCTGGTGAATTTTGACACATAAACTCTTCTCGGGCTTCCAGTCAGATCCATCCCTGATGAAGAAGGCAGAGTTTGACATGGAAATCTTGGTTAAAATCGACAACTGGCTCTGGCTTGAAGTCCAAGAAGAGTTTATATGTCAAAATTTTTATTCTCTCCATCGGTGTGTTTGCCTCCACCTTTGCAATGTTTTTCTGTTCTTTATCTACTGTTGAAATATTCTGTTTTATTTAACATTTTATGTTATATATTCTGCCATATATATTTTCTTTGATCCACCAATGGTCATAGAGACCTCAGCTTCTGGACCCACTTTCTAATCATTCCTCCTAAATCTTGTTAGCTCATCCTTAACAAATCTTACAACATCTGGGCTTTAGTTATAAGAAATAGGACCATAAAACAGAGGAGCAGAATTCAGCCCATCAAATCATCGAGATATATCATCTATCAGGGATGAGCAACTATATCTAAGCATCTGCAGATACTGGGGTATAGAGGAATTAACAAATTTCAGGAGGAAATCAGTGCATTGCTGATGTAATCTTTTCCCTTTGCGGGTGTCTCCCAACCTGCCGAGTTTCTCTAGCACTTTGTCTTTGCTTTGGTCATCTTGATTTCCCATCCTGCCTGCTGTTTCTTGTTGTATAAATGCTGCTGTTATAGACAAATAATTGTACGATGTGATCGTTCTGACTCAAATTACACTTGTGTGGGTAAAAGAGAATAAAATGTGGCTCTACTCTTACTGGAAGATTGTAACATCAGAACAGCGAGCTGCTGGCCGCCTGATGTCGTTGTTGCAGAATGGCCTCTCTCTCTCTGTCGCTCGTGAGAGAGGTCCTGTCTCAGACACCATCGTGCTGGGTTATGGACTGTCGTTTTTAATGGACTCTGCATCAAGGTGTCTTTCGGGGCCTTTTGCTATTGCTTGCATGGTGGGGGGAGGTGGAGGAGCTTCTGCTGCTGCTTGCGAGGGGGAGGAGGGTTTGGGGTTCTGATGTTTGTGTCCTTCATTCTTTGGGGTCTTCTGTTCTGTGGATGTCCGTGAAGAGTAAGAATTTTGCAGTTGTATGTTGTCTATGTTCTCTGATATTCGTGGATGTCTGTGAAGAGTAAGAATTTCAGGTTGTATACTGTATACATTCTCTGATATTCATGGATGTCTGTGAAGAGTAAGAATTTCAGGTTATATACTGAATACATTCTCTGATATTCATGGCTGTCTGTGAAGAGTAAGAATTTCAGGTTGTATACTGTATACATTCTCTGATATTCGTGGATGTCTGTGAAGAGTAAGAATTTCAGGTTGTATACTGTATACATTCTCTGATATTCATGGTTGTCTGTGAAGAGTAAGAATTACAGGTTGTATACTGTATACATTTTCTGATATTCGTGGATGTCTGTGAAGAGTAAGAATTTTGCAGTTGTATGTTGTGTCTACGTTCTTTGATATTCGTGGATGTGAAGAGTAAGAATTTCAGGTTGTATACTGTATACATTCTCTGATATTAAATTGGACCAATTGAGCCACAGAAATATGTCCTGTATTATATGCCTGAAACAAGTTCTCGAGACAGATCAGATTACTGTCAATGTGGACAATGTCCTGGAACGATTATGACCAATATTCCTCCATCTATGGAAGATGGCTCGTAATTATGGATTTCCTCCCTCCCTCCATCCCTAATTCACCATCTATTGGATTTCATTCACAGCACCAAACTAATATTTCACTCATTTACCTTGAAAATGGCTTTGCCTTTTAAGTCCCACACATTGTCCCCAGTGTTTCAGAAGCCTTACCCTTGATCAAGCCTGCAATATTTTGGAAAGAATGGAACCATTTTTTGTTGTATCCATCCAAGGTCAGTGAGTTCTGACGCACACTTTACTCCCCGGCATTCCAGGAATGTTATTTGGAACAGTTCAGTCTGTCACTGGAAAAGATGTATACAGCTGGTTTAGCTGTTACCTTGACTTACAGAGGGAGGGAGTTTTCCAACAGCCAAGGATTTAACTCACTGTGCCTCCAGATTCCTGAAGAATTCATCCTTCTAACAAGGTCTGAGCTCTTATGTTGAAGTTTTCTTTACTACTGCACAATATGGTCAGTGTCTGGATAGGTAAACCTGGATTGTTACAGTGGAGTCTGAAGTTTCAAAACAGTTCCAAGATGAAAGAAACCCCAAGACACAATATAACTAGTTATAGTCACCATAAGCTTACTTGGTTTTAGCAACATTAAATATGATGTGGAGAGGAGGAGGCAGAGACTGAAAATATATTTTAAACCGAGAGAAACCTATATTGCAAAACTGAAAACACAAACACATTGAAACAAATTGCTTTTGCAAACCTTTTCATGAAAATGTCTTTTGTTTTCACATGGGATAAAACCCACTCATTTTACTGCTGAGTGGCACTATCCTTAATTCAGTTTTATTTGCTTATAAGAAAATGATTTTCAAACAGTCACTTTCAGACAATCGTTGTGTGGTACATCCTGAAGTTCTTATCTAGTTGTTATCAAGTCAGATCTGCTTTCAGGAAGGTAAATTCTTGAAAAGTGGCTCCAGATGGAGTCCCTGGATGGATTATGAAATTGTGCATCAACTGGCCGTTGCCTTTGCTAACAGCTTCAACCTCTCACTTCAACATTTCCACAACCAATGCATTCAATTTCCAGGACTCTTCATCTCATGTTCTCAATATTTATTTCTTATTTCTTCTTCTTCTTCTTCTTCTTCTTCTTCTTCTTCTTCTTCTTCTTCTTCTTCTTCTTCTTCTTCTTCTTCTTCTTCTTCTGGACATTTTGTTGTCTTCTGCACTCTGGTTGAACGCCCTAGTTGGGCAGTCTTTCATTGATTCTGATATGGTTATTATTATATAGATTTACTGATTACCCAATTTCCCTCGGGATCAATAAAGTATGCCTGTCTGTCTGTCAATATGCCCACAAGAAAATGAATCTCAGGGTTGTATATGGTGACCTATATGCACTTTGATAATAAAATTTATTTTGAATTTGGAGACAGCTTTCCCCACCTGCTTCCATCATTCCAGACCTCAAGAAAAGTAAAGTGTCCTGTCTCAATGGTTTCAGACCAGCAGTTCTAACATCAATCATACTTTGAGAGACTGGTAATCGCCCACATAACCACCAGCCTCACAGACAATCTAGCCTCCCTGTACTTTGCATATGGGGAAAATAGGTTTATGATGATACCACCTCCCTTGCAATACATTCATCTCTGGATAACTTCAACAGTAATAATATACATGCCAGGATGCTTTTTGCTTATTACATGTTAACCAACATCATACTAATTAGTAAGTTCATATCTAAAGTCTTGTACTGGTACTGGCTTCTAGACTTCCTCACTGGCAAATATCAATCAGTTAGAATTGGGTGTAAAATTTGGTCTACCCTGACCCTGAACACTTGTATTCCCAGTGTTGTGTGCTCCTTGTGGCCAGCTACAGCACCACCTCGATCTTTACTTTCGCTGTCACACCACTGTTACATGTGGAACAATTAAAATGATGAGACAGAGTACAGGAAAGGGATCACAAACTTCATGCCATGATGTCAGAACAACTTTGCCCTTAACAGCAGGAAGAATAAGGAGCTGGTTCTTGACCTAAGGAATTGAGTGTGTGATCATAATCCTAGCCTCATCAATGGATAGTTGACAGCTTCCAGTTCCTCGACACTGATATCACCAGCAATCTCACCTGGTCTCGCCACACGGATACAGTGATCAAGAAAGTGTGTCAGTGTACCTGCTTGCTTACACATCTGAGAAGATTTGGCTTGTCCATCAGGATTCTCGCAAACTACTACAGACGTGCAATAGAAAATATCCTTAGATAGATAGATAGATAGATACTTTATTCATCCCCATGGGGAAATTCAACATTTTTTTCCAATGTCCCATACACTTGTTGTAGCAAAACTAATTACATACAATACTTAACTCAGTAAAAAATATGATATGCATCTAAATCACTCTCTCAAAAAGCATTAATAATAGCTTTTAAAAAGTTCTTAAGTAGTTTACTTAAATACATTAAATACAATCAACCCCGGCACTTTAACATATCTTACTCCTGGCGGTTGAATTGTAAAGCCTAATGGCATTGGGGAGTATTGACCTCTTCATCCTGTCTGAGGAGCATTGCATCGATAGCAACCTGTCGCTGAAACTGCTTCTCTGTCTCTGGATGGTGCTATGTAGAGGATGTTCAGGGTTTTCCATAATTGACCGTAGCCTACTCAGCGCCCTTCGCTCTGTTACCGATGTTATACTCTCCAGTACTTTGCCCACGACAGAGCCCGCCTTCCTTACCAGCTTATTAAGATGTGAAGCATCCCTCTTCTTAATGCTTCCTCCCCAACACGCCACCACAAAGAAGAGGGCGCTCTCCACAACTGACCTATAGAACATCCTCAGCATCTCACTACAGACATTGAATGACGCCAACCTTCTAAGGAAGTACAGTCGACTCTGTGCCTTCCTGCACAAGGCATCTGTGTTGGCAGTCCAGTCTAGCTTCTCGTCTAACTGTACTCCCAGATACTTGTAGGTCTTAACCTGCTCCACACATTCTCCATTAATGATCACTGGCTCCATATGAGGCCTAGATCTCCTAAAGTCCACCACCATCTCCTTGGTCTTGGTGATATTGAGACGCAGGTAGTTTGAGTTGCACCATATCACAAAGTCCTGTATCAGTTTCCTATACTCCTCCTCCTGTCCATTCCTGACACACCCCACTATGGCCGTGTCGTCAGCGAACTTCTGCACATGGTAGGACTCCGAGTTATATTGGAAGTCTGATGTGTACAGGGTGAACAGGACCGGAGAGAGCATGTATGGGCTCTGAGAGAGCTTATGGGCTGTATCTCAGCCTAGTATGGCAACGACTCTTCAGGGGGTGCTGAACATGGCCCAGTCCATCACAGGCCCATCACTTCCTTCCATCTAGTCCACCTTCACAGTGCATTGCTTCAGGAGGGCTACTATTACTTTTAAGGACACCTGTTATGCTGATCATCCCCTTTTCTTGCTTTTGCCTTTTGGGAGAACACATCAGAACTTGAATGCCCAGATTACTAGACAGCTAATTTCCCACTGCTATCAGCTTTCTGAACCAGCCATGCCGTTCACACACCCTTCTAGGTAATTCTCCTACGTTAAGACCATAGATACAGAAACAGAATTAGACTATTTGGTCCATCAAGCCTCTCTGCCATTTGATCACGGCTGATTCATTCTCTCACTCTTAATTCAACATCTCTTTGTTATTCCATGATTGTCACTTTAATATTTCCTTTTGCTCTGCTTAAAAATGCATTATGATTTTAGCCCCATTCCATTGTCTTGTGTTTGTGGCTGCACTTATTGTTATATTTTTTATTACCATGCGTTCTGTTTACTCTGTGATCTTCATGTGAGCAGGGCATTTCATTTCACCCAAGTAGACCTGACAGGATTGGGCATCGGTGCAGACGCAGTAAAAGCATTCCGGCGTTGGTCTGGAGCGGAGCTTCGAAGAGCAGCCAGGTTTCAGCGGGAGTCTTCGATTGGGCAGCAGCATAGATGCAGTAGACGTGTTCAGTGCAGGATCGGAGCGGAGCTTAAAAAACCCAGTCTCCATAAAAGTGAGATACCGTCTAGCGGAGTGGCCATTGTCTGAGTGAGTCGGAGAGGTAAGGCCTTGGCTCAACAGGTGGAGGCGAGGTAAATATTTAAGTTTATTTCTTATTTCTTTTTCTTATTTAACTCTTACAAGAATAGGGGGTATGTCTGCAGGGCCAGTGTTCTGTTCTGGGTGTCAGACGTGGGATTCCCAGGAGACTTCCAGCCTCCCCGATGGCCACATCGAGATGCAGCTCCTGAGAGACCATGTTAGGGAACTGGACCTGCAGCTCGATGACCTTCGGCTTGTTGGGGGAAGTGAGGAGGTGATAGACAGGAGCTACAGGGAGGTAGTCACCCCGAAGTGACAGGAGACGGATAAATGGGTGACTGTCAGGAGTGAAGGGAAAAGGTCAGATAGTGGAGAGCATCCTGTGGCCATCCCACTTGACAACAAGTACTCCATTTTGAGTACTGTTGGGTGGGGGCAGGGGGATTGACCTACCTGAGGAAAGCAACAGTGGCCGTGCCTCTGGCACTGAGTCTGGCCCTGTGGCTCAGAAGGGTAGGGAACTGAAGAGAATGGCAGCAGTAAAAGTGGACTCTATAGTTAGGGGGACAGATAGGCGATTCTGTGGATGTGAAAAAGAAACACGGACGATAGTTTGCCTCCCAGATGCCAGGGTCCAGAGTGTTTCCGAACATGTCCACAATATCCTGAAAAAGGATAGTTAGCAGTCAGAAGTCGTGGTACATTTTAGTACCAATGCCATAGGTAGAAAAATGGAGGAGATCCAGAAAACAGAATAGAGGGAGTTAGGAAAGAAATTCAGAAGCAGGACCTCAAGGGTAGTAATCTCGGGAATGCTGCCTGAACCACATGACAGTGAGGATAGGAATAGAAGGAGGTGGCAGATAAATATATGGCTGAAGAGATGGAGCAGGGGGCAGGGATTCAGATTTCTGGATCATTGGGACCTCTTCTGGGGCAGCTGTGACCTGTACAAAAGGGATAGGTTGCGCTTGAATCTGAGTGGGACCAATATCCTTGCAGGCAGATTTGATAGAGCTGTTGGGGGTGATTTAAACTAATATGGCAGGGGGATGGGAATCAGTATGATAGAGCTGAGGGTGAGCCAGCAGGTTTACGAGTACATGATGGGTTTTACATGAATGTAAGGAGGACAAGCCAACAACTGGGTACACATGCAGATAGTGCAAAGAGTTAAATTGTACCACAGAGGCAAAATTGAAAAGGACGAAGAATGCAGGACTGAAGGTGCTGTATTTAAATGTAAATAGTACTCAGAATAAGGTGGATGAACTCGTAGTGCAATTAGTGATTGGCTGGTATGATGTTGTGGGCGTCACTGAGTCGTGGCTGAAAGAAGGTCATAGTTGGGAGTTTAATATCAAAGGATATACTTGGTATCAAAAGGACAGGCAGGAAGGCATAGACGTGGTGTGGCTCTGTTGGTAAGAGATGGAATTACATCTTTAGAAAGAGGTAACATAAGGTTAGGGAACGTTGAATCTTTGTGGGTGGAGTTGGGAAACTGCAAGGGTAAAAGAAACGTATGGGAATCATATATAGGCCTCTGTATACTAGCCAGATGTAGAGTTGAGATTGCAAGGGGAGCTGGAAAGGGCCTGTAATAATGGTAATGTCACAATTGTAATGGAAGACTTCAATATGCAAGGTGATTGGGAAAATCAGGTTGGTGTCAGATCGCGAGAGGGAATTCATTGAATGCCTATAAGAAGGCTTTTTAGAGAGCAGCTTGTGCTTGAGCCTATTTAAGGAAAGGCTATCTTCTATTGGGTGTTGTGTAATAATCCAGATTTTATTAGGAAACTCAAGATAAAGGAACCCTTAGAGGTTGTTTGATTGAATTCGTACTGCAATTTGAGAGGGAGAAGCACAAGTCAGAAGTATCAGTATCGCAATGGAATAAGGGGCATTATAGAGGCAAGAGAGAGGAGCTTTTCCAAGTGGATTGGATTGGATAGGGGGATACTGGCAAGGATGACGGCAGAGCAAGGTGGCTGAAGTTTCTAGGAATAGTTCACATGCCGCAGGATAGATATTTCCCACCGAAGAAGTTGTTTTCAAATGGTAAGGGGAGGAAACAGTGGTTGATAAAGGAAATTAAGGGCTGCATAAAAGCCAAAGAAAGGGCATATAATGTAGCTAAAGTGAGTGGAAAGTTGGATGATTGGGGAACTTTTAAAAACCAACAAAGGCACTTAAAATCCCAGAAGAAGGGAAAAGATGAAATATGAGGGCAAACTAGCCAACAATATAAAGCAGGGTACTAAAAGATTTTTCAGTTATATAAAGAGTAAAGGGGAGGTGAGAACTTATATTGAACCACTGAAAAAATGATACCGATGAGGTAGTAATGGGGGACAGAGAAATGGCAGGAAAAACTTAATTAGTACTTTGCATCAGTATTCACTGTGGAAGAAACTAGCAGTGTGCCAGAGGTCCATGAGTGTCAGGGAGCAGGAGTGAGTGCCATTGCTATTACAAAGGAAAAAGTGCTAGGCAAACTCAAAAGGTCTTGAGGTGGGTAAGTCACCTGGACCAGAGAAGCTACCTCCCAGAGTCCTGAAAGAGTTTGCTGAAGGGATAGCAGATGCATTGGTCATGATCTTTCATGAATCACTTGATTCTGCAACGGTCCCGGAGGAATGGAAGATGGCAAATGTCTCTCCTCTCCTTAAGAAGGGAAGAAGGCAAAAAAAATGGAAATTATAGGCCAGTTAGCCGAGCCTTAGTGGTTTGGAAATTGTTCAAGTCCATTATTAAGGATGAGGTTTTGAGACTAATGATAAAATAAATTAAAGTCAGCATGGCTTCTGTAAAAGGAAATCTTGTCTGACAAATCTGTTGGAGTTCTTCGAAGAAGTGACAAGCAGGATGGACAAAGGAGAGGCAGTGGATGTTATTTAATTGGATTTCATCAGGCATTTGATAAGGTGCCACACATGAAGCTGCTTAACAAGATAAAATCCCATGGTGTTAAAAGAAAGATACTGGCATGGATAGAGGAATGGCTGATAGGCTGGAGTTGCAATGTTGGCATTTTATTTCAAGGGTAATAGAATATAAAAGCAAGGAGATAATGCTGAGGCTTTATAAGACACTAGTCAGGCCACTCCTGGAGTATCGTCAGAAGTTTTGGGTCTCATATCTCAGAAAGGATGTGTGGTCATTGAAGAGAGTCCAGAGGAGGTTCACGAGGATGATTCCGTGAATGCAGGGGTTAACATCTGAGGAGCATTTAGCAGCTTTGAGCCTGTACTCACTGGAATTTAGAAGAAGGTAGGGGGCTGGATCTCAATGAAACCTGCCTAATGTTGAAAGGACTAAATAAGGTGGATGTGAAGAGGATGTTTCCTATGGTTGGGGTGTCCAGAACTTGAGATTGGGGGTGGGGGGTGGGGCACCCTTTAGAACAGAAGTAAGGAGGAATTTTTTAACCGGAGAGTAGGGAAGCTGTCACAGACAGCTGTGGAGGACAAGACCCTGGGTATATTTAAAGCAAAAATTGATAGATTCCTGATTGGTCAGGCCATCAAAGGCAACAAGGCAGATGAATGGGGTTGAGTGGGATCTGGGATCAGCCATGATGGAATGGTGCAGCAGATTTGATGGGCTGAATGGCCTAAACCTGCTCCTATGTCTTTTGGCCTGATGGTCTTAAGACACTAATCTGAAAGGGAATCTGAGAATTGTTTCAGCTTATTGACTATCCTCTGATGTGCAACATATAGATTTCTGAAAGGTCTATGAATCCATGAACACTATCTCTTTATGGTCTTTTGCACTATTTACTTTTGTTACTTGTAGTAATTTTTATGTGTTTCACTGTACTGCTGCCATAACACAACAAATTTCACAAGATATGTCAGTGATAATAAACCTGAGTCTTATTCGGAATGTAAGAAATAGCAACAGAAGACGGCAGCACAGTTCATCAAAGCCCATCACCTTTTAATGAGATTAGAGTTGAACTGATCTTGGACTTAACTCTACTTTCTTGCCTATTCCTCATAACCCTCCAAAAATCTATTTCATTCTTATACTTAAAGATTCACCATCCACTGCTCTCTGAGTTATACAATTCCAAAGATTCAAAACCATGAGAGAAGAAATTCTTCCTCACCTCATCCTTGACTTCTAATCATGGTGAAAAATCCACGGCAGTGCCTCTGCTTTCTTAGAAGTTTGCTCAGATCCAGCGTGTCATCCAAAACTTTGATAAACTTGTATAGATGCACAGTGGAGGGTACCCTGACTGGTTGCATCGTGGGCTGGTATGAAATCACCAATGCCCAGGAATGGAAAAGTCTACAAAAAGTGCTAAATGCAGCCCAGTCCATCATGCATAAAGTCCTCCCCCACATCGAGTAAATCTACAAGGAGCACTGCCGCAAGAAATCAACATCCATCATCAACCCCACTGTCCAGACCATGCACTCTTCTCCCTGCTGCCATCAGGAAGGTGGTACAGGAGCCTTAGGTTCCACACCACCGGTTCAGAAACAGTTATTACTCTTCAACCATCAGGCTCCTAAACCAGCGTGGGTAACTTCACTCATCTCGACTTTGAACTGATTCCACAACCTATAGACTCACTTTCAAAGACTTGTGTTGTCACTTTTAAGTGTATCCACTTATTTACTTCTTTATTTGCACCGTTTGTCTTTTTTGCACATTGCCTTTGTTTGTGAGTAGTTTTTCATTGATTCTATTGTACTTCTTTGTTTTCCTGTGAAAGTTTGCAAGGAAATGAATCTCAAGATTGTATATACAGTATGTACTTTGGTAATAAATTTACTTTGAACTTCAAAGCAATATCTTGCCTATTGTTGGAGTCACTGAAGTAAATGCTTGGTTTTGTGTTATTATTGTTAATTTTTTGTTAGTGTTTATTAAGGCCCTGCTGTAGCTGTGGTGAAGAACACTTAGAATTTGTGGAAAGTACAGAAAGGACAAAGAGAGATGTACAATAAAAGATGCTGAAAAACTTTGTATCGGGCTTTGAGGTGAAACAGTAGTGTATTTCATGCAGGGTAGAGTTCTGGGAAGACATGAATAAGTCTTTTGTTTCCACATAGCATGTTTTACTATTACTATTGAAAGGGTATCATTTAAATTCAGTTTAAGCTCCTGATAAGCAAATAATCTTAGGTGTTCTCACTTTAGTAAGTGTTGTGACATCCTTTTCACAGAACAAGTATTTGCAATCTTTATATTGCGTATTTTACATGTAGTAAAAGATAATCAAATGGAATTTCATATCTGACTGACAGAAATTAAGATTTTGTGATAATAGATTTGAATAACTGGAGCACCATGCTGGAAGAGTTCCATGTCTGGTAAGCTGCTTTGAATATACGTTAACCAAAATTTGTCAGTATGATTGGGTTTTCTGTAAGGGTCTGTTGAAGATGAATGGAGAGGCATTTTTATTTGGCAGTGATCAAAACCTTTACATCGTTGTATAATTACAGTTACTTGAAATAGAGGGAAGTTAATGGGCAACTGGGAGAGACAAGGGAAATGTGTGGCAAATGGCACTGAAGGGATCACTCGGAGAATGGTACTGTAACCTAGTGGGTAGTGTGACACTGGGTATTGGAGTTCAGTTGCAATGTTCTCCCTGTGAGGTGCATGGGTTTCCTCTGTGTTCTCCGGTTTCCTCCCACAGGGTAAATTGTCCCATGATTAGGTTAGGGTTGAATCAGGGGTTGCTGGGCGGTGCAGCTTGAAAGGCTGGAAGGGGCCTATCCCACACTGTATCTCACTGAATAAATACAAGGGATGATTGATAAGTTTGTGGCCTAAGTTAGAAGGAGTCAATTTTAGAAAACCAAGCACATTTATTTTTCAACATAGTCCCCTCCTATATTTACACACTTAGTCCAGCGGTCATGGAACATACTGATCTTGGACCTCCAGAAAGTGTCCACAGCAGGGGTGACTGATAAGTTCATGGCCTAAGGTAGAAGGAGATGAGTTATACAGCTCTCGTTACATGCACATGCAGTTCAGCTCTTTGAGTGATTAGGCAGAAAGTTTGAAGTTAATAGCTCATCAGGAGTGATTGATAAGTTTGTGGCTTAAGGTAGAAGGAGTTGAGTTATTAACTTCAAACTTTCTGCATAATCACTCAAAGAGTTGAACTGCATGTGCATGTAACGAGGCCAGGAACTTATCAATCACCCCTGCTGTGGACACTTTCTGGAGGTCCAAGATCTGTATGCTCCGCGACCGCTGGACTAAGTGTGTAAATGTAGGAGGGGACTATGTTGAAAAATAAATGTGCTGGGTTTTCTAAAATTGACTCCTTCTACCTTAGGCCACAAACTTATCAATCACCCTTCGTAAACTGGCATAGTCTCTGAGGGCCAACTGATCTCCTCCTCTGTCATAAGGAAATAAGAAGATATGACAATGATGAAACTAAATCTGATTTTCCAAACTCTAAAAGTCATCTTTAAATGATACAGTGTATCCCGTCAAGAGTCCTGAAGCTGCTAATTCTACAAAAGAGTTGGTGCTTTTTACTTACCTGCCACCTCTCCTGAAAGGTCTACCTCCATCTAGCATACTGAGAGCATGAGGGCCTTGGCCTGTGGTCCATCTCACAATCATATTTTGAATCAAGATCACCAGCCTTTTTGATGAGAGACGACAGAATCAGAATTAAGTTTAATGACTCCAGCATACGTCATGAAATGTGTGTTATGTGGCAGCAGTACCTTGCAATACGTATGTAACCCTCAGTTTCGACCAGCTGTGTTAATCTAGGGGGAGACAGCCTCCTGCCTGGCCAAACTTGAGAAACCTTGTTTGGGCGGATGCTGTGTGAATGTTTTCCCCTGTTACACATCAGTGCCATGAAATAACAAACAGTACACAATATGCAATTAAACGATTGAGCTCTATAATTCGTAATTTAACTACAGGTGTCCCCCCCCCCCCCCTTTACAAAGGTAGAGTGTTCCAGGAAACCTTTCTTAAGCTGAAATGGTGTAATGCGAAGAACCATTAATTTATATGAGAACAATTTTCATAAAAGCGAAAATCCTCTTTGTAATGCGAAAGCAGGTTACTAATGTAGGTCTTTTGTAAAAGCGAAGTGGTGTAAAGTGGGGGGACACCTGTATATGGTTATAAAGAAAACAAAAGAATAAAGTCCCATCTTAATGAAATGGTCTAATGCGCATGTTGGAGCTCACTGTTTTCTCGTCTGTTCGTTCTCCATCGATTTCCCTCGGGCATTGCCAACTCCCGACCCCATTTCAAGTCAGCTCAGTCCTGCAGTCTACGACTTCCCTGTTCTGGCACCTTCTTTCTCTATCTTCTCCCAAACCAAAGCCCACAAAATCCCTTCTCTTGAGCGCATAAGAAAGAAAAACACCTCCTCTGATTGGCCAGCACACATTCCAAAGCCCCCGTTATCTCTAGTCATAACCCAAACACTGCAGCTACAGAGAAACCATTACCTTGGCAGTGAACCCTTTCCCAGGGCATTACATGTAATAATTAAAATCTGTAAATTACAGCAAGTATATATATATATTTAAAAAGTTAAATTAAATAAAGTAGTGCAAAAAGAGAAAAAAAATGTAGTGAGCTAGAATTAATTGGTTCAATGTCTATTCATAAATTTGTTGGCAGAGGGGAAGAAGCTATTCCTGCCATTCCTGAATCATTGAGTGTGTGCTTTCAGGCTTCTGCACCTCCTCCTTGATGGTAGCAATGAGAACAAGGCATGGGTGATGGAAGTCCTTAATGATGGATGCTGCCATTTTGAGGCATTGCTCCTTGAAGATGTCCTGGATACTACGGAGGCTAGTACCCATGATGGAGCTGACCGCGTTCACAACCTTCTACAGCTTATGCTGATCCCGTGTAGTGCCCCCACCCCCATTCCATGCCAGGTAGAATGCGTTGCACAGTAGATTATTGTGAGTGTCTTTGCTGACAGCTGGGATTGTGTATATAAGCATTCTGTTATAAATTACTAGACAACGATGAAGAACAAGATCCTGAATGATGTGACTTTTCTCCCCCGACAACAACATGCCTTAGCAGTAACTACTTTAACGGCACGTGAATCTAGGCTTTCTGGATGTGCTTGGCAGGAGAAGCAGTTATGTTTCTCTGTATAGTACTTCTGGTACCTGCTAGGAGACAATGTGTAGATATTTGTGTACATTTAGAGACAGACCAATCCTATTACTGCAAAGACAAGTATCAAAATTGAAATGTTGTTCCTTTAAGCGTTCCTTAGCCATTGTCAAGGCTAGCACTTATTGTACATTTTAATGGTACACCACCTTCTGGAACTTTCACAGCTCATCTAATAAGGTTACATCTCCCAGAGCTCTCCCAGCAACAGTGATAAGACAGTGATATAATTCCGTCAAAATTTTGTCTGTAATGAAGAACAGAGACCATGAACCTGATACCTTCGTCCTATTGAACAGGTGGTATTTTTTGGTGGCAATCAGAGAAAAGAATAGTTTGGTGTTTTCAGCATTTAGCTCCAAGAGCTTTCTGCTCATCTGAAAGAGATCAAGCAAGCATGTGTTAAGATCCTTGCCTCTGAAACATCTTTCTCAACATTGCTGTCCTACCTTCCCTGATTCTTAAAGGTTACCTTTTGGTCTAAACGTTGAGTTACCTGCCCTTTACATGAGGGGTGTTAACATTTGTCATTACTCTGTATTGCAGAGAGCTGTGCATGGCTCATCCTGAAGGCTTCTGATGCACTAACATTGCCCCCTCATCAACTTGGATCAACGCACCATAGAGGGCATCCTGCCTAGATGCACCGTGGCTTGGTATGGCAACTTTTCTGCCTGAGACCACGATAAACTGCAGAGCTGTGGACACAACCCAGCACACCACGAAAACCGACATCCTCTCTATGGACTCTTTCCACACTTCACGCTGCCTTGGTAAAACAGGCAAGGACTCCACCCGCCCAGGACATTCTCACTTCTTCCCCCTTCCCATCAGGCAGAATATACTGCAGCGCTAAAGCACCTGCCTCCAGGCTCAAGGACAGCTTCTGCTCCACTCTTACAAGTCAAACCCCTGTTTTCTTCAACTTCTCTGGCAACATGCTCCAAAGCCCTGTCATAATCTCCATTGGGCTTCACGTCACACTAGCTACCTCCCCGGGCCATAACGTGATTGGTTTAGGGTGAGTGTACCACACACTGCATATCACTAAAGGAAGTATATTTATGAATACTAAATTGACTAAAAGGTTAGTAAAGAAAAAAAAAATCAAAGCAGACCCATTATAACTAAACAGTCAAACGTGCACGGGTTGGAGCTCAAATCTTCCAAAAGTCAAATTCACCAATCCCCAGTAGACTCCCACACCTTGCTCCGTTGAATCACAGTCCCCATCGGACTGAATCCTACGACCGGTTCTCTCCAGCATCTTCTCTCTTCATCTGCTGCCAAACAAAGACAAAAGCTCACACTGGTGCCAGGCACACAAAAAAATCCCCTGCTCCCTAGATTGGACGGCTCACATTCCGAAGCACTCATTATCTCTAACCATAACCCAATCACTACTTCAATGGAAAGACCATTACATGAAATACCCTACAACTTTAACAGTGAAACCTTTACCGGGTGTTACATAAGATTGTGAGTTGAAGAGTCCACCATGTTGTACTATGGAACCACTATTGAATGGTCCCCTTGAATGATAAGTTGGACTCTTGACCCTATAATCCACCTTGTCATGACTCTGACCTTACTATCAAGCAGCACTCTGTAACTTTAAGACTTTAATCTGCATTCTGTTATTGATTTTCTCTTGTATCAGCTCATTGCCCAGATGTGATGAAATAGTCTGCATAAATGGTGTGTAAAGCAAAGCTTTTTCTTGTACCTTAGTAACATGGACAGAGATTTAGTGACTGGCAGAAGGCAAAGAGTGGGAATAAAGGGGACCTTTTGAGGTTGGCCGCCGGTGACTAGTGGTACTTTGCACCCAAGTGGTACCTGCTACTTCTCACGTTACATGTTAATGATCTGGATAACGTAATAGATCGCTTTGTGACTAAGTTGGTAGATGATACACAGGCAGGTGTGGGGTCAGGTGGTGTTGAGGAGGGAGTCTGCAGAAAGACTTGGACAGATTGGGAGAATTGGCAAAGAAGTGGCAGATGGAAAACAGTGCAGGGAAGTGGATTGTCTTGCATTTGCTAGACTGAATAAAGGTGCAGTCTATTTTCTAACAGGGAGTGAATTTAGAAATTGGAGGTGCAAAGGGACTTAGAAGTCCATCTGCTGAATTGCCTGAAGGATAGTTTGCATGGCGAGTAAGGAACACAAATACAATGTTACCATTCATTTTGAGAGGAATTGTGTAGAAAAACCTGGATGTAATGCTGAGGCTTTATAAGGCAATAGTCAGACCATATTTGGCATAGATCAAATAGATAGCCAGAGACTTTTTCCCAAGGTGCAAATGGCTCATACCGGGGACGGGGGGGGGGGCACAATTTTATGGTGACTGGAGGACAGTATAGGTGAGATAGCAGAGTTAGATTTTCTTTACACAGAGGGTTGTGGATTTCAGGAACGTACTGCCAGGGTTGGTAGTAGAGGTAGATACATCTGGGACATTTAGGAGATGGTTAGATCATTGAGAGAACAATGGAGGGCTAAACAGGAGGAAAGGGTTAGATTGATCTTGATGCAGGTTAAAAGGCTATTACAGCATTGTAAGCTGAAGGGATATAGGCAGGATGCAGAGCTGGGTGTAGAAGTGGCACACGGAACTCAAATCATAAAATACGAAGTGATACACTGTGGAAGGTGAAAATTGAAGGCAGGGTAATGGCAAAGTTAATGGCCGCACCTGAATGAAAAAGAACGTATAGATACAGAAATGAGAAATTGAGAAGTATTGAATTTCAGACCCAGAACCCACAGTTGTGTGGTTGTATATTTCAAGCCCAGGTGATAAAAGAACAGGATCTACGTTGGATGCTAATGAAAGGTCAGTGTCTTGGCCAAACCTCTTTACTACTCTGAGGACTCTGAGAAGAATTGTAATTGTCCAATTCTGAGCAAGGCTAACCCAGTTAATACTAAAGATTCTTTGTGGTCCAATTGCTGGTGGTCCAATTTGTTCTCACCTCTTCTCCAAAGCAGGTCTTCCCCATTGCACTCCCACCCTCTCTGCAGCCCATGAACACCAAATGTTTTTAAACAGCAAAAGCCTAGCCCGTAGAACCATATCATACAGATAAACTTATTCCTGTTTTCATTCTAATATGTGCTCACTATGGAAAGTTATCGGAGTGATTTTCATCTGTTTTCCATAAGTTATAATGTCTTTCAGATGTAAATATGCAAGTTGACTGCACGAATTGCTCAGGCCAATTTTGTACTTGTTTTGAAATTGTTCTCTCCGGAGCCTTGGTTCGATTGACGGGGCGGAGTGGGGGGGGGGGGGGAGGAGGAAGAATAAAATACAGAATATAAAATAGTAAAGAATTAAAAGGAATTCACGTACAGCAAGGACAAATCTTTCAAGGCCCCAGGACAGCAAAACAGTTGTTAAAGGGAGTGGGATCTTGTATTCTAGAACCAGAGCAAAAGGATCAATTAATTTGCTAGTTAAGTCAGGGACCCTGCAAGTTGTAGGAGGTTCACAAGGATTTTGAATGTAAATTGCACTTACCGCCCAGTGGGACTTGACATATTGTGGCAAAACTAATGCTCCTTCAAGGATACACTGCGGGTTACTTTGACAAAGTCTAGAGCATAGAATCATGAAATGGTACAACACAAAAGCAAGACATTCACCCTACCGAGTCTATAGAGCCTCTTTCAAAGAACAGTATATTCACTTATTCATTGTTTTCATATCCTGGCAACACTTCTATTTCAAGTAATTTTCTCTTCTTCTTTAGAAGGTTTCTACTGAAACTATATCCATTTCTCTTTCTGACTGCAAATTTCAAATTCTAGTCTTTTATTGTAGAAAAGTTATATTTTCCAAAGATTGGGCTGGCTTTGCTTTTATTGCTAACCCATTACATTTAAAATTATTTAAGATGGACAGTCCACAGCAGGGGTGCATAAAAAGAGCTACTTTTCAATCAGGACAACGATCGGTATTCCAAAGGCAGTTTCTCTGAGTTGAGGAGTGACCAATCAGCAAGAGGCATTGCATAAAAAGACCTACCTTTCAGTCAGGTCCAGATTCAAGATTTAAAAAGCAGAGCTTCAAGCCAGTATTCTTTAGTCAGAGGAACAGAGATAATATTCTGTGGGTGCTATTGAGACATCTGGATGTTAAGTTGCCTCCCTGGTTTGGCATCAGCGGTGTCACAGGAGTTGCCATGGAGAAGGTTCTTGGGAAACTGAAAGGTCTGAAAGTAGTTAAGTCACCTGGACCAGAAGGTGTACACCCCACGTTTCTGAAAGTGGTGGCTGAAGAGATTGTGGAGGTATTAGTATTGATCTTTTAAGACTCACTAGATTCTGGAATGGTTCTGGAAGACTGGAAAATCGCAAATGTCACTCCACTCTTCAAGAAGGAAGAGAAGCAGAAGAAAAGAAATTATTGGCCAGTTAGTCTGACCGCACTGTCGGGAAGATGTTGGAGTCGATTGTTAAGGATGAGGTTTTGGGGTACGTGGAGGCACATGGTAAAATAGGTCGTAGTCAGCATAATTTCCTCAAGGGAAAATCCTTGCCTGTCAAATCTGTTGGAATTCTTTGAAGAAATAACATGCAGGCTAGACAAAGGAGAATTGGTTGCTATTGTGTACTTGGATTTTCAGAAGCCCTTTGAGAAGGTGTCACACATGAGGCTGCTTACCAAGCTATGGGCCCATGGTATTACAGGAAAGCTTCCAGCATGCATAATGCAGTGGTTGATAGGTAGGAAGCAATGAGTGGGAATAAAGAGAGGCTTTTCTGATTGGCTGCTGGTGAGTAGTACTGTTCCACGGGGGTCTGTGTTGGGACTGATTCCTTTTGCATTATATGTCAATGATTTGGTGATGGAATTTATGGATTTGTTGCAAGGTTTTAGCAGACAATATGAAGATAGGTAGAAGGACAGGTAGTTTTTGAGGAAACAGAAAGGCTACAGAGGAACTTGGACAGATTAGGAGAATGAACAAAGAAGTGGCAGATGGAATACAATGTTGGGAAGTGTATGGTCATGCACTTGTAATAAAAGGGTTGTCTATTTTCTAAATGGAGAGAAACTACAAAAATCTGAGATGCAAAAGTCTATGAGTCCTTGACTAAGATTCCCTAAATGTTAATTTGCCGGTTGAGTCTGTGATGAGTAAGGCAAATACGATGTTAGCATTCATTTTAAGTGGACTAGAATTTAAAAGCAAGGGAGTAATCTTGAGATTTGTAAAACACTGGTGAAGCCTCTCTTGGAGCATTGTGAGCAGTTCTGGGCTCATCTTAGAAAGGATGAGCTGAAACTGGAGAGGATTCACAAAACTGATTCCAGGATTAAGTGGCTTATTGTATAAAGAACGTTTGACAGCTCTGGGTCTGTATTCACTGGAATTCAGAAGAATGAGTGGTGACTTAATTGAAACCGATCGAATGATGAAAGGCCTCAGTCGAGTAGATGTGGAGAGGATCTATCCTATGGTGGGAGTGTCTAAGGCCAGAGGACACAACCTGAGAATTGAGGGGAGTCATTTTAGAATGGTGATGGGGAGGAATTTCTTTAGTTAGGGAGTGGTGAATCTGTGGAACTTGTTGCCACAGGCAGCTGAGGAGGCCAAGTCTTTAAGTATATTTAAGGCAAAAGTTGATAGATTCTGAATTGGTCAGGTTATGAAGGGATAGGGGGTGGGGGTGGAGGTGGGGAGGCAGGAGATTGGGTTTGAGAAGAAAAATGGATCAACCATGATGAAATGGCAGAGTAGACTCAATGGACCAAATGGCCTAATTCTGCTCCTATATCTATGGGTCTTGTATATAGGGAAGTATGTTGTGAAAAGGAGGCTTTAAATATACTATAGGTCATGTAATTAGGTGAAGAACTGGCAAAAGGGGAATAATACGGGAAAACATGCAACTGCTCATTTTATAATAAAAATAAAATTAGACAAAAATGTTATCTAAATGGTGGGAGATTGTAGAGCTTTAAGATGCCGAGAGATCTATACGCCATGGTGCAAGAGGGAAAAGGTTAAGTAATTAGGAACGTTAAGAGAACGTGATTGATTATTGTGAGGGGAACCAACTGAGGCTATGCTTTAGTTACATTGAGCACTGGTGAGTCCAGATCTGGAATACTTTGTACAAAATTGGCCTCCTTCTGAATGGAAGAATGAAAATGTACTGGTCGAGATGGCTTAGTAGACTGATGGAGACACAAGAAACTGCATATGCTGCAATCTGGAGCCACATGTAAGGTGTCGGATACGGAGATAAACGTACAATCAACATTGTGGGATGAGGTCCTTCATCTGGTGTTCTGCCGAGTTCCTCCGGCAGATTGTGTACTGCAGTAGTAGACTGGTACTTGGAATGGGTAGGTTATTGAGTTACAGAGAGATAAAGCTCTAAAGAATATCAGTAAACAATTGAATTGTCACCACAATTCTTCAGTATACAGTATATAGAAAAAAACCCCACTTCACTCATTTCTTTAAAGGAAATCTACAGTTCTTCCTTAAATTGAATCTGGGCCTTATCAATGTAACTCTTAACTGAAACAGTCTAGCAAGCTACATCATTATGTCAGACTGCAATGATAAAGACAATTAGAATAATAATATTATGTAATTGTTACTTTTTATTTTGGGAATTAGACACCGGAAAATCAGAACGTCTGGGAATGGGTATACAAAACACGTTTGAAAAAGCTTCTTACAGAATTATACCCTTCGGCCAGCATCTCAGACTCTACCACCATCTCCTCTGGATAAATCTTGCCTCAATGACAGTCTCACCAGGAGTAATGGTGGACTGGCAGACAGTGAGAAAGGAATGGCTTTTGGGATCATTCAACCTTGATTTTGGACTTCCTGAATTAGAATTGGAACTTATTTATATCTTATATCCATCCCACAACATGAGTGAGTAAAAATCTTAGCATAACGACTCTGTCGCAATGTACGAACATGTGAATTAAAAAGTCTAATGGTTTGTAGAAAGCAGCTGTCCCGTAGCCTGTTGGTCCTGACTTTAGTGCTGCAGTAGCGTTTGCCAAATGGAAGCAGCTGAAAGAGTTTATGGTTGGGGTGACTGGTGAACCCGATGATCTTCCAGCCCTGCTGCTATAATGTCCTCAATGGAGAGAAGTTCGCATCCAGCTGGGCTATCTGTACTACTCTCTGCAGTGCTCAGCGATCAAGGTTGGTGCAGTTCCCATACCAGATGGTGATACAGCCAGTCAGTATGCTCTCAGTGGTGCCCCTGTAGAAGGTGTTGAGGATTTGAGGGCCCATGCTGAATTTCTGCAGTCGCCTGAGATGGAAGAGACATTGTGCTTTTTTTGACACAAAGCTTGTGTGTACAGTCCAGGTGAAATCATTGGTGATGGGTATACTGAGAAACTTGAAACTACTCACCTTGAAATCTTGGAATCTCATGGTATCAAATTAAACTCTGGTAGGACTCCCACTGCTAACTACCATCAGCCATCCTCTTCAGTTGACTTCCCCTTGATAACCAGAACATGGAAGAAGCAAAGACAAAAATGTGCTTGGGGAGGGTTAAAATGCTTGTGGCTGAGGGTAGTTTGGTAGCTGTTGGGGTTCTATAGGATACAGTTGTCAGAGATGTGGTCTGCATCAGAGAGTGAGAGAACAAACAATGTCCTCACCATTAACACTACCAGAAGGAGTCACCATGAGTCAAGCCTTGTGGAGGCCAAGGGGCATAGTTCTCCAGATGATTCCTACCATTATGATGTCTGACATCATCATTAAGGTAAATGGGATGGCTTGAGCCATCAGCAGCAGAATAGCTTCCTCGATATCATGTAACTTGGTCTAGTGTAGACCTCACTATATCATTACTATCACGCCAAGGATTAAAGCTGTGACAAGACCAAGTGCTGGGGGCAATAGCAAAGCTTCCTTGAAGCTGTTCTGGCCAGGGGTGGTAATGGAGCCAAGCTCCCACTATCTATTAAATGCTCCCATGGTGTGCACCTCAAATAGCTTCTAAAAACCAAGTCCAGCTCCTGGTCTTCACATGTGATTCAGCTACTAAGCCCAGCGGAACCATTCCTACTGACCGGAGAAGGGGCAAAGGTGGGTTACCGGTGCCTTAAAACCAGTCGCTTTGGGTAGGTGGGACTCATCAGCCAAGGTTGGCAGCTCATCTACGAGAAGGAAAACTCTGTTCTCAAACCTCCGCTGCCTTGTGGCTACACCCACTCATGGGGAAGGCTTTGGGAATAAACCCTGAGGGGAAATATCTGGAGCTGGAGACTCTAAGGCAGTCCCAGGGCAACTCCTGCGACAATGCTGGTGCTGAACTGTATTGGTCTCTGCCGTTCCTTTGGGCTCATCAGATGCATGGAGAAGGGGACCCTGCTACTTGGGCAACAGCTTGCCCTCCATATCATACTGCCCTGGCTTGTGTATCCAGATAGCTAGGATGCACCATCCATGGTCAACTCTGACTAAAGGAGGTGTTAGAGTTAGAGATACAAAGTGGAACGGGCCTTCCCAGCCCAACAAACAGCGCTGCCCAGCAGCCCACCTATTTAACCCTCGCTTAATCACAGGACAATTTACAATGACCAATTAACCTACTAGTTGATGCGTCTTGAGCTGTGGGAGGAAATGGGAATGTATGGAGGAAGCCCATATATTCATGGGGAGGGACATACAAGCTCCTTACAGAGGACACCAGAATTGAACTCTGAACTCCAATGTCCCCAGCAGTAATAGTGTTGTGATAACCACTTTGTTACCATGGCAACTTCTTCAACATGAAGTAATGAGTTGATGATGCAAAAATGTCCTTCTCATGGAATTCCAACAAATTCAGAAGTCAGTTCCTGATGAAAGGCCTCAGCTGGAATCATTGGCTCTTTATTCCACTCTATAGATGCTGCCTGACTGCTGAATTCCTCCAACGTTTTGTTTTTGTTAGCATGAAGTGAGATGCCTCTGGTGATTTGATTTTCATCATCTCCCAGGATTTCCCTGTAGGTTTTCTGTGGCAGTTTCCTAGCCCAGATATCTTTGTCTTTATTGATGATCTGAAATGTTCAGATTCGTGACTCAACCTGATAGTAATTTATTTTTAATTTTTGACCATTATTAAATTATAATTTACTGATATTTATTTATTTATTATACGCAATTTGAAAACGGCGATTGGGCCACTTTGTTCCATCAGATTTTGGTTCCTTTTATCTCTTTCCTCTCTTTACTTCCACCTACCATTCACCTGCCATTGTCTCCTGGATCCACCTCTGCTCTCCTCCCCTACCTGGCAAAATCTACCTGTCATCTTGCATGTGTCCTTTGTCCATCACGGGCTTTGCACTCCATTTAGCCATGATGGAATGACAGGACAGACTCAATGGGCTGAATGGCCTTATTCTGCTCCTACGTCTTATGGATATACCTACTCTTCAACTCCCTTCAGATTTTACCACATACTTACGTATTAGAGGAAAATCATAGCAGAGAACTAATAGTAATCAATTCCCTCACAGTAACCTACCAACATGCAAGTCTTTGGTGTGTAGCAGGACACTGGTGAATCAAAGGAAACCCCATGCATTCACTGGCAGAGCATGCAAACTCTATACACAGTGTTGTGTATTTAATATTGTGTATTTAATATTCTGCTACTTATCTATTTAGTATTGTTTTTATTACTGTTTTGTTTTTATCTACTGCTTTATTTAATTGCCTGAGAGGAAGCTAAACAGAGTTTCATTGTACCTATGTATAATGACAATAAAGATAATTTAATTCAATTCAATTCTTAAGTATTCTTTGTAGTTTAATTAATTCATTATGTGTTATATGTAAAACTACGTGAATGGCATATATTATTATGCCACCACACTATATATATGTACCTCACAAAAGTAAAAATGAAGTAGATACTCACCTCTGGGCTTCCATGTTTTCTTTCAATTACTTTTTGGAATAATAAACATAACAGTAGCAATGAGTAAGTTTTAAACTACCTCGAGATGACTACCTATCTGTTGAAGTACAGCGAGGTGAAGTACAGTGATGGTATACTATCAGTAGAAAAAAAAAGCACATCACCCTTTCTTCTTCAAAAGGAGACATTCACGTTTTTAAAAAAAGGGACATGTTCCTTATTTTCTTTGCAAGGGGGGGAAATTTCAGTCATTACACAAAATGAGTTTGAATAGCATTTCAAAGATACTGAACTGGAGCCGACAGATATTCAGCCAAGAAATTTTACTTGAGAAAAGAAACTGTTCATGAAATAACATAACAGTGAAACACAACAGCCACTAAGCCACATTAGGCTTGTATGTGGTTAAAAACATGAATGTGTGGCCATGATTGGCTGATACAATGATTGGAGATCCATCCACCATTGGCATGTCACATCCCCAGTGAAAGTGAATTAAGCAAGGTACTGGATGATACCTCAGCAGAGTCCAAGGATGGCATTAGAAAACTCACACATATCAAGGATGAAAATGCCACACCCAGATTTTCCTTATGCTCCTTGTGATAAAGTAGCCAGTGAGCTAGCTCACATGGAAACTGAAAGAATTCTTTACAAGGTTGAGTGGAGCGCATAAGCAATACCATGAGATTTTAAGGTCGCCATCAACACAGGACAGAGAGTAGATCAATACTCTCTGCTCAGGATAGAGGATGCCTTTGCTAACCTTTCTGGTGGGAAACACTTTGGCAAAGTTGACTTAGCTGAGGCTTAGCTACAGATGGAAACTGAAGAAAAATCGGAAGTGTTTTTCATTGTTAACACTGACAAAGGGATTTATCACTACAATAGGCTTATTTTTGGAGTAGCATCCGCACCGGCACTCTGGTAGCAAGCTCTGGACCAGACACTCAGACATTCAGTGCTTCTTGGGTGGCATAGTTGTTACTGGTGAGGATGACTAGGAACATCTCCAAAATCTCAAGCAGTACTCAAAAGATTAGAAGATTTTGCGCTCAGAGCACGACGGAACAAGTGTGAATTCTTTAAACCAAGCATTACTTACTGTGGTCACACCATTGGCGCACAAAAATTACACAAGAATGCTGAGAAAATTCAAGAAGCAGTGGATGCCCCAAACCCAAACACATCCAGAAGATACCAAGAGCAGTGCCTCTCCATTCCTGTGAATGGCCTGCATTGCCCTTGCAGGGTCAATTGTTAGAGAAGAAAGGTGTCCCATCCTGCAGTCCCAGAGCCAACTCGTACAACCAACACGGAGGAGGCCCCAAAACCTTTCACAGCCACAAGTCTCACCTGCCAAGCAGAATGACGCCACTTTCCAGGAAAGACTTTATCCCACAGGAGTAAGAAATCCTTCACAGCCATTAAATCTTTAGGCCTGAATGCATTCTATTTTGAGTTGGGATCTTTAGCTAAGCAGGGAGGAGTGTTGTGTATTTAGTATTTGAATAATCTTGTAAATATATTGTTTGTTAAATGTTCGTGTTGTGTACATAATTAATTCAATGCATTATATGTAAAAGTATGTGAATGGCATACGTCATTTTGCTACCACGTCAGATGCGCATGCTTCACTAAAGGAAAATACAGACACACACCTTCAGGCTCCCGTGTTGTTCTTTCAATTAGATTTTGGAGTTACAAAGTATAACAGAGAGTGTCCAAGTTCAGAATTGAACCTGGGCCTCTGACGCAGTGGCTTTACCAGCAGTGCTATTGTTTCAAGTTGTCTTATGTGGGAAGGTTGGAGAGATTAAACCTGTAATCACCGAAATTTTAGAGCTTGAGATGGATGTTAATTGAAATATGTAAGGTCCCGAGCAGTCTTGAGTAAATGTAGAAAGGATATTTTCTGTTGTTTGCAGGATCTAGAACAAAGAGCCACTGATTGAAAGTAAGAAGATGCCCATTTTAGATGGAGATGAGGCAAAATGATGCCCTTTTAAAGGACATGAATCTTTGGAATTCTCTTCCTCCAAGGTCAGTGAAGGAAAACCTTTGAATAATTTGAAGGCAGGGGTGGATAGAATTTTGATAAGCGAAGGGTGAAAGGTTACTGGGATGGATGGAACAGCAAGATTGATAGTCACTCAGATCATAATGGTCTAATCTTGTGGTGAATCAGGCTGGAGGGGTTAAGTGGCTTATTCCTGTTCTTAAGTGGTGTGCTTTTATGTTTTCTGCTCTAAAGAGATTAACCTTTGGTCGTCAATTAAAAGTAAAATATATTTGCACAATACTTAATTACAATCAGTTTCTCAACGAGGCTGAATCAGAATCAAAATGGACCTGTAAATGCTCATTCTTGAAGTGATTTTTATAACAGTCTACTACACTCTCTCTGATATTTCAAGTTCAGACTCTGGTATCTAACATTCCAGGTGGAATGGAACATGCTGAAATATAAGCTGAACAAAGGTTAAGGTTTTTGATCTTGTGGTCTAGACTTATGCTTTTAAAGCCTGAGAAACCATATGTCTTTTGAGATGGTTGGTTAACCTGCCCTACCATATGGATTTGCTCTCACTCTCTCTATTCTTCCTCAGTTGAAATTACACCAATGTTATGATTGTCTCTGAAATATAAGGAATTGCAGCTGCTAGGAAATCTGAGGTAAAAACTGGCAATTCTGGAAGTATTTCTATTGAAAAGCCATTGTCCCACAATGTTAACTCTGTTCCTCTCTCCATGGACCCTGCCTGACCAGTCAAGTATTTCTAGTTTTTCTGTTTGTATCATTATTATTCCATCAAAAAAATTACTATATCTTTTTTGCATTGAATTTCTTCTGTCTTATATTTATTGACCCTATTAACTTGTTGAAGTATTTATTTATTTATGTATTTATTTATTTATTGAGGTACAGTGTGGAATAGGCTCTTTCGGCCCTTTGAGCCATGCCACCCAGTTTAATCCGAGCCTAGTCACAGGACAATTTACAATGATTAATTAACCTACCAACCTGTACATCTTTAGACTGTAGGAGGAAACTGGAGCGCTCAGACTAAACCTAACAGTCACAGGGAAAATATATAAACTCCTTACAGGCAGCGGTGGGAACTTAACCTGGGTCTCTGGTACTGTAAGGTGTTGTGCTAACCACCACGCCACCAAGTCTACTGCAATCTTCTTCAATATTACCCACTCTTCCAAGTTTCAATGTATGTATATGCAACTATTCAATTACTTTTCAATCTCACTCATTCGTGTCCCCAACAGCAGTAACTCTTATACAACATATTGGGAAATACTCTCTTCATTCTGAAAGGAAGACATTTAATGTGAATCTGTTTTCCTTTTCATTAGTAAATACACTCAGTTGCCACTTTGTTATGTACACTATACACCAGCTCAACAATGAAAATAAATAGTCAATCATGTGCAGACGTGGTCAAGAGGTTCTGTTGTTGTTCAAACCAAACATCAGAATAGGGAAGAAGTGTGACCCAAGTGACTTTGACAGTGGAATGATTGTTGGTGCCAGATGGGGTAGTTTGAGTATCTCAGAAACTGCTGAGATTTTCACACAACAGTCTCTAGACTTGCAAAAAAACCAAAAATAAAACATCCAGTGAGTGGCAGTTCTGTGGGTGAAAATACCTTATTAATGAGAGAGATCGGTGGAAATGGCCAACTGGTTCAAGCTGACAGGAAGGCAACAGTAAGTCAAATAACCACACATTACAACAGGGGTGTGCAGAAGAGCATCTCTGAATGCACAACACGGCAAACATTGAAGTGGTTGGGCTACGGCAGCAGAAGACCATTAACTGCTGAAATGCCCCCTTTTTCTCAAAAGCTTCAATTTCACCAAAAGATACGATTTAATTACATTTGAAAGTCTACATTGCGACAATTGCCATGCCTTCATCTCCCCTCTGTTAGTCAACTTGCACAACTTTATGATAAAACACTTGAGAATTTTTGTTCCCCTTCTGTGTAGGGAAGTGTGCTGTCAGATAGACTTGGAGCCCAGTTTCAGAGGCTGCTCCAGTCAAGTTGCTGCAGAGGCTCCAGTTATCCACTGAATGTTTTCATTGAGCTATGGAAATACTCATGCGCCTCCTAGTGGTTGAAACCAGGGAGTGGTGGTAGATGACATAAGCCGTGTATTGTAAGAGCAGCAACGATACAGATTTGGATGTGATTTCCAATATCAGAACATATTGGAATTCTTACCAGATGGGCTGTGCTGGATCTTTGTGAGTATATCAGGAGAGATTCCCTCTCTCAACTTTACACTGTGACTTCATTAAATCATTTAGTTGTCAATATATTTATGATTGTCGCATAGGTTATGGTGAAGGAAGTGGCCTCCCACCCTCACCCCCAATACCGAACAGCCCACTTACCCAGAAGGCCTTTCAGGTGGTGGACAACAGCTGAGATCTGGGGTTGGAGCCAGTTGGTTTTTAGTTCTTGTTTTCAGTGGTGATTCTTGGTGGGACGGGGGTATATTATTGTGCTGATGGTCAGCTGATTCCTGCCTACCTTCTGTGAAAAGGGTGATTGTGGAAAGGGTGATTCATGAAATTAGATGCAGAAAAAAAACTCCAGAGGTTCATTATCTGACTATTTGGAAATGATATTGGTTTAACATCTTGTTCACAAGGTAATAGCTGCTCTGCTCTCCTCCCACTCAGTGGGCCTGCAGATCTTACCCTCCTTCTAACTGGGCCTGGTTCCAAAGATCCTTTTCATCCCACTAGGCCCTTGGTTCCCGTACCTCCTTTCAGCCTACGAGGACCCAGTTACTGGGCTCCCTTTCAATTGGTTGACTGAAAAGATTATAAGCATTCGATGCAGCATCTAATTAAAAAAGTAAAGTAGAAACTAAAGTGGCGCCATGGTAACGTAGTGGGCAGCACAACGCTATTATAGTTTGGGGCATTCTGGAGTTCAGAGTTCAATTCTGTATTGGGTTTCTGTATGTCCTCCCTGCGGAATGCGTGGTTTTTCTCTGGGTCCTCCGGTTTCCTGCCATAGTCCAAAGATGTACACAGTAGCTTAACTGGTCATTGTAAATTGTCCAGTGATTTGGTTAGAATTAATTGGGTGCATCAGGAACTGCTGGGGCATCGTGGCTCGAAGGGCCAGAAAGACCTACTTTGCATTGTTTTGCTAAATAAAGAAATAAGTAAAAACAAGTTGCAATAACATCCAGTAGTCCAGAAAGTCTGCCAAGCCAGCACTACCACAGAACTAAGTGTTGTTAGAGTTTATTGTATATTAATTGTCTACTGTGATGGTACTGGGTTTGCTGACTGCAAAGTTCTAAATGTAAACACATATATTAAGGTCTATTGGATATAAATAACCATGAGTACTTTCAGTAAAGGCCAGCTGGTGGTGCAGTGACATCAGTGCCGGACTCCGGAGCGAAGGTTCCCGAGTTCGAATACAGTCGGACCACTCCCGGACATTTTCGATGGTACACGTTTAAATTTAAACAACATTCTTAAAACACGTTTAAAACTCACAGCATATTTCTATCTTATGAAAGATTTCCAAATTACAAACCCTTTCTAAAACACAAAGGATTTCCAAAACATGGGTACACTTCATGTAAGCCTAAAAGATGAACCATTGCAGAAATCGGAAGCAGAGGAATGGATTCTCATTTACCCCGATATTTCTGTCGTGCTTCTTGTTGTTCCTGGACCCTTCCTAAAAATCCCTGAACTGCTCTCGTAAGTTTTACCCTTTTTGCCACTTGGCTGACATCACATCCATGTGATTTTTTTTCAGATACCCTTTTAACACAAATGGTCTGAAAGTTTCTGGAGACAGAGTTCCAAGTACCCAAAACTAATGCTGTGAAGTTGACTCCTTGAGTACATACACCTTACAACTACTAATAGATCAGCTATTCAATACGCTAAGTTATAGTATCAATCTGGTCTGCAAAACTCCTTGAACTGCTATAAACAACTTAGCCAGTGTTGTCTGTTTTGAAACAAGCCCAATTAGATAACCCATTCTGTTATTCTGCACTTTTTAAGAAGCCTGTCCAAGAGCTGTGGAGCAGAATCCTGTGCTTTGTAGACAGATTTTGTTTGCAAAGCTGTGTTTTAACTTTAAACTGATCACTGCTTGCCACTCACATTGAGATCTGAAGATTGGCTCATGTTTACAACCAGAAGCTAAACAAAGAATATTAGTTGGTCACATCTTTATGCCCCACCCCCACTCTCCACTTTCCCCCGGGATCTCCATGATTCCCTTGTCCATTTGCTCCTCCCCACGAATCTCCCTCCTGACATATACCCCTGCAAGTGACAGATATGTGATACTTGCCCATTCACCTCCTCCTTTACCTCCATTCAGGGTCCCAAACAGTCAGGTGAGGTAACACTTCATAATGCAATTTGTTGGGGGTGTCTATTGTATTTGGTGCTCCTGATGAGGTCTCCTCTACATTGGTGAAACCCGTCATAATTTGGGGGGACTGCTTTGCCAACAACCTCTGCTCCAAATGCCAAAAGTGGAAACTCCTAGTTTCCAACCATTTTAATTCCTGTTCCCATTACCATTCTGACATGTCAGTCCATGGCATCCTCTTTTATCACGATGAGGCCACTCTCAAGGTGGAGATGCAACCGGTCATATTCTGTCTGGATAGTCTCCGACCTGATTGTTTTCTCATGGTAACTTTTCCCTCTACTCCCCTCTTCTTCTATTTCACACTCTAGTCTCTTACCTCTTCTCGTCACTAGCCTATCACCTCCCCCTGGTGCCCCTCTTTTTTCCTTTTCTCCCATGGCCCACTCACCTTTCCTATCAGATTCCTACTTTCCCAGTCCTTTACCTTTCCCACCCACCTGGCTTTCCTAGTCATCTTCTAGTTGGTCTTACGTCCCTTCACCCTCCCTTTTTATTCTGGCATCTTCCTCCTTCCTTTACAGTCCTGAAGAAGGGTCTCAGCCCAAAACATTGTTCATTTATTTTCCATTGATGCTGCCTGACCTGCTGAGTTCCTCCAGCATTTTGAGTGTGTTGTTCTCAATTTCTACTGTCTGCAAAGTATCTTCTGTTTATATTAGTTGGAAGTCTAACTTATTCAAAAACAACTTTAGAAGTGTCAGTGGCTGTGTTTGTCAACAAAATAGAAAGAGTACAGAGGAGATTTACTAGAATGTTACCTGGGTTTCAGCACCTAAGTTACAGAGAAAGGTTGAACAAGTTAGGTCTTTATTCTTTGGAGCGTAGAAGGTTGAGGGGGGACTTGATTGAGGTATCTAAAATTATGAGGGGGATAGATAGAGTTGACGTGGATAGGCTTTTTCCATTGAGAGTAGGGGAGATTCAAACAAGAGGACATGAGTTGAGAGTCAGGGGGCAAAAGTTTAGGGGTAACACGAGGGGGAACTTCTTTACTCAGAGAGTGGTAGCTGTGTGGAACGAGCTTCCAGTAGAAGTGGTAGAGGCAGGTTCGATGTTGTCATTTAAATTAAAATTGGATAGGTATATGGACAGGAAAGGAGTGGAGGGTTATGGGCTGAGTGCAGGTCGGTGGGACTAGGTGAGAGTAAGCGTTCGGCACGGACTAGAAGGGCCGAGTTGGCCTGTTTCCGTGCTGTAATTGTTATATGGTTATATGGTTTAGAAAGCTGAGCTTGGCAAAAAAACAAAAGCCCCTTTGGCCCTGGACAGTGAATATCCATCACACTCCCATTGATCTCTGTGTGTCATTGTTAGTGTATGCATGTTAGGCAGATGGAAAGAGGGAGATGTGACCATGAGAGACTCCAGTGACATCAATAGCAAGTATCCAGAAGCAAAGGTCACTGCAAGTTTTGGTGACTGGAAAGCCATTAGCAATGGGAATTCAGCCGAAGCGCTCTTTGCTTTCCATGGTTTATATCAATGATTTGGATGTAAACCTGGGAGTTACAGGGAAGAAGTTTGCAGTGGACTCCAAAACTGCTCCTGTGAGGGAGGCAGGAGAAAGTGATAGCGAGGCAGAGAGAATAGACGGAGTGGACTTTCAGGCAGGAAAGTGGCGAATGAAATTAAGTCTGGTGAAGGTCAAGGTATTGCATTTGAGAGCCAACAGATAGAGCAAGGATATACACAAATGGTTAATGCGAAAAGTGCAGACGAGTAGTGTAATGTACATCTGAAACTTCATCATTTATAATAGGCTCTAAAATCACTCCGATCAGGCTAGCTGATCTGCAATTTCCAGTCCAGTTCCTTCCCTTCTTAAACAGGGCTGTTGTATTTGTGATTCTGCAGCCCTCTGAGACACTCCCCAGGTCCAGTGATGACGGAAGAGCTTAGAATAATCTCAGGAATGAAAGGAGTGTTTGACGTCTTTGGACCTGTACTTGATGGAGTTTTAATAAATTATTAAGAGATACAGCACCGAACCGGCCCTTCCAGCCCAGCGAGCTGCACTACCCAGCATCCCATCCATTCATCATTTGCCAAACCACTGGAAGATCTACAATAATCATTTAACCCACTAATCGGTGCGCCTCTGGACTGTGGGAGGGAACCAGAGCACCTGGAGGAGACCCATGCAGTTTATGGGGAGAATGTACAAATGACTTCCAGGCAGTGCTGGTATTGAACTCCAAGCTCTGGAACTCCCCAAGCTGTAACAATGTCACACTAACCACTACACTACCATGATAACCAGAATGATGAGAGAGAGGGAGATCCCATTGGTACCCACAGGATACTGAAAGGCCTGGATAGAGTGGACAAGGAGTAGGAGAATCTCATTAGTAGGAGAATCTAGGATCTGAGACGCAGCCTCAGAATGAAGGGATGTCCTGTACTCTTTTCCATAGATGCTGCCTGGCCTGCTGAGCTCCCCCATAATTTATGTATGTTGCTTAGATCTCCCGCATCCACAGATTTCCTCTTGTTGGTGAGGAGGAATTTCTTCAGCCAGAGGCTGGTGACTTCGTGGAACTCCTTGCCTCTCATGAATGTGAAGGCCACATCATTGGGTGTATTTGAGGCAGAGGTCGATAAGTTCTTGATCGGTAAGCCGATAAAGGGTTATACAGAGAGGGCGGAAAAATGGGGTTGAATGAACACCAAACCTGATGAGGTGGAGCAGACTCGATGGGCAAAGTGGCCTCTTTTGCTCCTACATCTTATGGTCTTATCCACTGATCCCTACAGGTAACAGAACGTAGATAATTTGGCCAGGTAGGCCTATGGGATATCAGTTCTTAACAGTTAAAGAGGAAAAAAAGCAGTATTTATTGCCAGAACAATTACGCCACAACTAGAAGACTTTCTCCGATTGGTTTTTCAAGACATAGCTCATTGGCAGAATTTATTATCCCAACGGCCCTTGGGAAGGTCCCGGTGGGCACTTTCTGTAGCTGGTAAGGGTAGTCCCACAACGTTATTGGAGTTCCAAGACCATTATGGTAGCGGTGTTGTTAGCACAACACTTTACAGTACGGGCAACCCAGGTTCAATTCCCGCCGCTGTCTGTAAGGAGTTTGTACACTCCCTCCGGTGACCACGAGGGTTTCCTCCCACAGTCCATAGACATACCATTTGGTAGGTGAGTTGGTCATTGTAAGTTGTCTTTTGATTAGGCTAGGATTGAATCGAGGGGATTGCTGGGCAGCTTGACTCGAATGGCGCCATATCTCAATAAAGAAATAAACTTAGACCCGAGAGCGAGGAAGAATTGGCAAAACCACCTCCCAGTCAGGATGTGTGTAACTTGCAGGGAAATCCATGGCTTCCCACTTCCCTGCTGGTTTAAGCTTCTTGTTGGCTTGGTGGGAAGGGAGTGTGGTGCGGAGGGAATGGCTTAGGAAAGTAAAAGGGGTGTGTTTCGTAGGCAGTGTGTACCGTCGTCACCTCGTGCTGCTAGCAGAAGGAGTGAAAGTTTAGGGTAATGAGTGGGTGCAAGTTAAGATGGTGTTGAGCATCTTGAACATTGTTGGAGGTGCGCTCCTCCAGACAGGTATTCCACCAGCGTCCTAACTTGTGTATGGGAGGAAGGGTTTGTGGTATCAGGAGCCGAATTGTGGATGGTGTGACACTCAGCCTCTGACCTGCTGATGGGCATCAGATTCTTACGATTAGTCCAGCTGAGGTTCTGGTTGATGGAGATGATCATGATTCCTGCTGGTGGTGGGGGGTTGGTTGGCAATGGCAATGGTAGGTCTATTGAATGGTCAGGAACGGCATTTAAGATGTGAGAAGAGCTGGTTGTAAACCTAGTCATGGCACTAGCCTCCATAGTATCCAGGAAATCTTCAAGAGACAATGCCTCAAAAAGGTGGTATCCATCATTAAGGACCCTCACCACCAGGACATGCCCTATTCTCATTGCTACCATCAGGAAGGAGGTACAGAAGCCTGAAGGCATACACTCAACGATCCAGGAACAGCTTCTTCCCCTCTGCTATTCGATTTCTAATGGACATTGAACCCATGAACAGTACCTCACTACTTTTAAAATTTTTTTATTTTTGCTCTACTTATTTAATTTAGCTATTTTATATATTCCACAAAGACAACAAATTTCATGACATAAGCCAATGATATTAAACCTGATTCTGATTTTGGTTTATGCACGCCAGAACTCATGGCTTTCGAGAGGTGTGCAATTGAGGGCAAACTAACATTCATTACTGTGTGGTACTGCATTACTGTGTGGTTCTGCATTACTGTGGCAGACGGGGAGGTTCTACAATGGGTAGTTAAAACTGCCAAATGCATCACCGGCACCAACCTACCCACCATCAAGGAGATACAAATACAGAAAGGTGCCAGAAAAAGTCCAGCAATCCCATGAAGGAACGCACCCACCCCACTTGTGGACTGATTGTCCCACTCCCATCAGGGAAGAGGCTACACAGCATCCGCGCCGGAACCGCTAGGCTGAAAAAAATTCACATCCCCCCCGGCTGTAAGGCTGATCAACACCTCCGCCCATTAACCCAGCCCGCTACCCCTCCACCAGCAAACATACACATCACCTAGTGTCACTTTATGTGCATAGAATCAATCTATGTATCTAACAGTTTCTTGTACAAAGATTTTATAGGATTGTATCTGTATTTATATTTATTGTGCTTTTTTATTGTGTTCTTTATGGTTATTGTGTTTTTTTATGCTGCATTGGATCTGGAGCAACAATAATTTTGTTCTCTTTTACATTTGTGCATTGAAGAAAGACAATGAACTATCTAGAATCTTGAATCTTAAACCCTATCTTGTTGGAATCATTCATTGCCTCGTACTTTCACAATATGAACATCCCTTTCCCATTCTGATATATCTATCCATGGCCTCCTCTACTGTCAAGATGAAGCCACACTCAGGCTGGAGGGACAACACCTTATACTCCGTCTGGGTAGCCTCCAACCTGATGACATGAACATTGATTTCTCTAACTTTATCTATCTATCAATCTATCTATCTATTTATTTATTATTCTCCTCCCCCCTTGTTCTTCTTTTCTCTCTCTGTCCCTCTCACAATCACTCCTTGCCTGCTCTCCATCTCCCTCTGGTGCTCCCCTCCCCCTTTCTTTCTCCCTCCCCCTCCTGTCTTCTCCTATAATTTCGGATCTCCCCCTCCCCCTCCCACTTTCAAACCTCTTACTATCTCTCTTTCTTTTTAAATCTTTTTTATTAATTTTCAAGTACATAGGCATAATAACAATAGTAGTACAGAGAGATAGGGATTCCATTGTTGGTTAACAGTATATATGAGTATCAGCTATGGACACAAACGTACTAAGCCTCCCAAACTCTTAATGTAATTAACATAATAGAAAAACATATTAAAAAAAACCCAAATTAGAAATTTAAAAAAACTGAACTGAACTAAACAAAACTAAACTAAACAAAGCTGGGCTATTACATTATATCGGATACAATCAATAATGTCGATAACTCTGCTCCTCTATCCAAATATTTAAGGATAATAAAAAGGATTCAGAAAAGGTCAAGTTACATCATATGAAAGTGTTGAATAAATGGTCTCCAAATTTCTTCAAATTTAACCGAAGGGTCAAAAGTGACACTTCTGATTTTTTCTAAATTTAAGCAAGATATAGTTTGGGAAAACCATTGGAATGTAGTAGGAGGATTAATCTCTTCCCAATTCAATAAAATATCTCTTCTTTCAGTTAGTTCTGACAAAGGGTCTCGGCCCGAAACGTCAACTGTACTTCCTCCTATAGATGCTGCCTGGCCTGCTGTGTTCCACCAGCACTTTGTGCGTGCTGTTTGAACTTCCAGCATCTGCAGATTTCCTCGTGATTGCTTTCCACTGATCAGTCCAGACCTGAATACTGTCCAAGGCTTAATGAATGCCGACATGGCTTTTTCCAATTTCTTGAGGAGCTATGAACAGAGCTGAACGTAGTGCTGTCATCAGCAAGGGTTCCCGCTTCTGGTGAAAGAAGCGCATTGTTGAAAATAATTGAAGATGATTGGGCCTAGGAACTCTGAAGAACCCAGCCTAGACCGATTAACATTCAGCAACCAGAACAAACTTCCTTGGAACAAGGTTTAACACCAGCTTGTTTTCCTCCTGAGTCAAATTGACTTCAGTTTGACACCGGTTCCTTGAGGCCAGAATCAGTCAGATGCTGCATTGATGCCAAGGCGAGCTTTCACCTCACCTGCGGAACTTTTAGCTTTTGGGCTGATTTTCAGGTGAAGGTTATGATGAGCTATTTCAATCCTTCGAAGAGCGAATGAATCACTGTTTCACCTGGAATGAGTGTCTGGGTCTCTGATAGTGGGAAGGGGAGAGGTGACGTTACTGAGGCCTAATTTGGAGTGTTGTGTGTTGTTTTTGTCATCTACCTCCAGGAAAGATGTAAATAAGATTGAACGAGTACAGAGAAAATTTACAAGGATGTTACTGGTTCTGAAAGCCCTGAGTCATAAGGAAAGATTGAATAGGTTAGAACTTTATTCCCTTGAACGTAGAAGATTGAGGGGAGATTTGATAAAAGATTGCTTCACTTTGGGATTAGAGAAAATATCATTTTCACTCCAGATTGGGCAAAATGGATCATTCAACATTTCTAGACAAATACATAAAGTTAATTGCTTGCTCTGATAAGTAAGCCTGCTTCATGGCTGAGTCAGATACAGTAGATCAAATACACATCTCAGTAATTTTTTTAATTACTCTGTGCTGCATTCAGATCCCAGCAGTGAAATGTTAGAATTTTATTCCTTGCATTAATCATTTCTAAGTGCTTTGTCATAAAACCTTGGTAATATAATAACTCCTTTAATTATCACAATATGCTGTACATGTCAGAGGGTATATGTCATTTTAATTCTTGAATAATATTCCAAAAATCATCAATAGATTTCTAAATATTGAGAATATACTTCCCATGATATTAACATACATTTATTTGTATATTTATTTATTTATTGAGCTACAGCATGGAATGGGTTGTTCTGGCCCTTCAAGCTGTGCCGCCCAGCAGTCGCCCAGTTTAACCCTAGCCTAACCCTACCTTAACCCTTACCTAGCTTAACCCTAACATAGGACAATTTCCATGACACATGCCAGTGATATTGACCGGTAGGTCTTTGGACCGTGGGATGAATCCGGAGCACCCGGAGGAAACCCAGGCGGTCACGGGAAAAACGTACAGACTCCTTACAGGCAGCAGTGGGAATTGAACCTGGGTCGCCTGTAGTGTAAAACAATGTGCTAACCACTACGCTACTGTGCTGCCCTCCATTGATTCCTCACATTCCTGGCAAGTGAAGTTCCTGTATAAGTTCCTTTGTTGCCTCAAAAATATCAATTTCCTTTGCATTAGCAATAAGAAGACCTTTGGTGTATTTATTCGAGGTTTGAATAAATTGAAGAGTAATAAGTTGAATCCTCAGCCTGATTTTAAACAAAGTATATCTTGACTAGTTATAAGATAGGCCACCAGATGGCGCACTGTTTGCTGGTTGAGTCTGTTTCAAGGTTAACAACATTCCTGCTCCACGTTCAGCAATAGTGAGTTGACTGTTAAACTTTACAAACCATTTTGTTATATTCATAGCCTCCATTTACTCTGTGTGGAAACACATATTACACAATCATTTTGTCAGTAAAAAGGAAGCCCTGAATCAGGAAAGACAATTTGATACACTTTTGATTTTAGAATCAGAATCAGGTTTATTATCACCAGCATTTGTATGAAATTTATTGACTTAGCAGCAGCAGTTCAATGCAATACATAATATCGAAGAAGAAAAACAATAATAAAATAATAATAATAAATAAATCAATTACAGTATGCATATATTGAATAGATTAAAATCATGCAAAAAACTGAAATAATATATATTTTAAAAAGTGAGTTAGTGTTCATGGGTTCAATGTCCATTTAGGAATCGGATGGCAGAGGGGAAGAAGCTGTTCTTGAATTGCTGAGTGTGTGCCTTTAGATTTCTGTACCTCATACCTGATGGTAACAGTGAGAAAAGGCCATGCCCTGGGTGCTGGAGGTCCTTAATAATGGACGCTGCCTTTCTGAGACACCGCTCCTTGAAGATGTCCCGGGTACTTTGTAGGCTAGTACCCAAGTTTGAGCTGACTAAATTTACAACCGTCTGCAGCTTCTTTCGGTCCTGTGCAGTAGTCCTTCCATACCAGACTGTGATGCAGCCTGCCAGAATGCTCTCCACGGTGCATCTATAGAAGTTTTTGAGTGTATTTGTTGACATGCCAAATCTCTTCAAACTCCCAATGAAGTATAACCGCTGTCTTGCCTTCTTTATAGCTGCATCGATATTTTGGTACTAGGTTAGATCCTCAGAGATCTTGACACCCAGGAACTTGAAACTGCTCACTCTCTCCACTTCTGAACCCTCTATGAGGATTGGAATGTGTTCTTCATCTTACCTTTCCTTCCTTTGTGTCTTATTTCTTCCAAAAAAATCTCACCTCATTTCTTCAAAGTCCTCTGTAATTTGCTAGAGTATATGAGTTTGAACACATTTCAAAATGAGCTCATCCAATCCCTTATTAAATATAGCAGAGCTTAATGTGAGTGGCAATCTGAATGCAGAAATCAATTAAGTAAGCAATAGAGCCTTGAATGTGTGGAATTAAATTTACTAATTTACAATCTGCCTTGGTGTTTCCAATATGTAATAAATTTTGGAAGATGACAACAAAAAAAAAGACTGCAACTACTTTTATTGAAACTCCCGAATGTGGAGCATTGGGTTTAATGGTTCACCAGCTCTGGTCCCTTCAATGTGCCTGATACTTTTCTTCTAGTGGTTTTCTTTGTTACATTCCTCATTTTCTTCTGCCTTTTAGTTACTCATTATTTGGTACGTTGTTACCCTCTCAAACCGTGAAGACAGAAAGAATATACCTTTTAGAGTTTCTTCCATTTTTTCCCCCGATATTAATTCTCCCATCTCATTTTCTCAAGAACCAATAGTAACTTTTGAAACCCTTTTCCTTTGTGCTCACGCAGAAGCTTGTATTCTAATCTTATATTTCTGACTGCACTCACAGTCATTTTATTAATTTTATTCCTTTTTGCTGATATCTAAATTTCTGCCAGTCCTTAAATCTAATATTCAATATCAATTCCGTAGATGCTGCCTGGCCTGCTGAGTTCCTCCAGCATTTTTTGCGTGCTTCTCAATATTAATGTCTTTTTTTTCAATCTAATACCATACTTAGATTCTTTAGGTAGCCAAGGATATTCTAGAGCAGAGGTTCCCAATCTCTGTTATGCCATGGATCCCTACCATTAACTGGGGGGTCTGTGGACCCCAGGTTAGGAACCCCTGATTAGATTTTGTAAAAAAATTGATATTGTGCTATTCCTTTCAATGGAAGTTGAATTAAGCCTTACCTTATATGATTAATACCACTTCTAAATATGAATTTTACAATTGGTATATTTAAACTCTGATGAACAGCAAGTACATTTTTCAAATAAACTAAGTAATAGTTCGAGTGTAGTTGTGCAATGTACTGCTTCGTGCAGTACATAACTATGTCCACAAGGTGGCACCAGATTTTAAACTGTGAAGCCCATCTGATGGCGAGCACTGTCCTCGTGGTTTAATTTGCCTGGATTTGTAACGTGAATCAAAGAGGCAGCAATCCAGCTATTTAGTCTAATCACGAAACTTAGGCCACCTGAAACAATTGATATAATTACTGCTCAATGCAATTTATTTACTAGTGCAAACTGCACTGAACTACATACAAAGTTTCAGGAACCCTCTGCCGCCAGATTTGACAGACAGACAGACATACTTTATTGATCCCAAGGGAAATTGGGTTTCCATACAGCCGCGCCAACCAAGGATAGTGTAGAAATATAGCAATATAAAACCATAAATAATTAAATAATATTAAGTTAATCATGCCAAGTGGAAATAAGTCCAGGACCAGCCTATTGGCTCAGGGTGTCTGAAACTCCGAGGGAGGAGTTGTAAAGTTTGATGGCCACAGGTAGGAATGACTTCCTATGACGCTCAGTGTTGCATCTTGGTGGAATGAGTCTCTGGCTGAATGTACTCCTGTGCCTAACCAGTACATTATGGAGTGGATGGGAGTTATTGTCCAAGATGGCATGCAACCTGGACAGCATCCTCTTTTCAGACACCACCGTCAGAGAGTCCAGTTCCACCCCCACAACATCACTGGCCTTACGAATGAGTTTGTTGATTCTGTTGGTGTCTGCTACCCTCAGCCTGCTGCCCCAGCACACAACAGCAAACATGATAGCACTGGCCACCACAGACTCGTAGAACATCCTCAGCATCGTTCGGCAGGTGTTAAAGAACCTCAGTCTGCTCAGGAAATAGAGAATAGTTTGCTCGCTCTATCTATCTATCAATCTATCGTGACTTTTTATGTCTTGCACTACACTGCAGCCCCAAAACAACAAATTTCATGACATATGTCACTGATTGTAACCCTGATTCTGGTGAAAAATATAAAAGGGGAAAGCAAAGACAAATCAAGAGTGATTGAAACCACTACAAAAGTTGGATCATGTATTTCATTTGCAGGCTGCGTGGATAAGATATGGATTCTCTGTGTCCAGAGATCCAAATAATAATCATTAACACCCCCCCCGCCAGTGTTTCATGATTTTTTGCACCATGTTATCTACAGTCTATTTTGATCACTTCCTGTGTGAATGTGCAGTTTCTGATATCAGTCTAGGTTTTACCAATGTGAATGTAAGTGCCTTGTGCCCAGTCAAAGGACTTGCCTTGATCTAAGATACTATCTATATTGTGGAAGGTTCCAGTTTATTTGTGACCTGTACATTGAAGCGCGCAGTGAAATGCATCATTTGCATTAACGACCAACACGCCCGAGGGTGTGCTGGGGGCTGCCCACCAGTGCCACCGCGCTCTCCCGCGCCAAAGCAGCATAGAACAACTCCGGGCGCAACGAGCAGAACCAGCATCAGGTTCGATATCACTGTTTCTATGTCGTCAAATTTGTTGTTGTGCTGCAAAAACTGTAAATTACAGTAAAGAGTGTACGTACCAAAAAAGTCAAATTAAATAAGTAGTCCAAAATGAGAAGAGAAATTAATGAGGTAGTGTTCATGGGCTTAATATCCATTCAGGTATCGGAGGGCAGAGGGGAAGAAGCTGTTCCTGAATCATTGAGTGTGTATCTGCAGGCTCCTGTACCTCCTTCCTGATGGTAGCAATGAGAAGAAGGTACGTCCTGGGTGATGGATGCCAACTTGTTGAGGCATCTCTCCTTGAAGATGTCACGGATGCTGGGGAGGCTGGTGCCCATGATGGAGCTGACTGAGTTTACAACTTTCTGCAGCTTACTTCAGCCCTGTGCAGTGCCCTCACCCCCCTCCTGGCATACCACACGGTGATGCAGCCAGCTGGAATGCTCCCCGCGGTACATCTGTAGAAATTTGCAGGTGTCTTTGGTGACGTACCAGACCTCCAAACTCCTAAATGCTGTTGTGTCTTCGTTGTAATTGCATCGATTGCTGGGCCCAGGATAGGTCCTTGAGGGACGTTGACACTCGGGAACTTAAAATTGGTCACCCTTTCCACTTCTGATCCCTCAATGAGGACTGGTGTGTCTTCTCTCATCTTAGCCTTTCTGAAGTCCACAATCAATTCTTTGGTCTAACTGTCAAGGGTTGTTAGTGCAAAGCCACTCAACTAACTGATATTATCCTGTTCCTGTACACCCTCTCGTCACCATCTGAAATTCTGCCAACAATCGTGTCATCAGCAAATTTTTAGATGAAGTTGGCAACAAACTAATTGCAAAGACAAGCCCCATTCCTCCCTCCCGCCCATGTATATACACAGTGCAGCCTTAGCAGGCACGAACTCTAGCAGACACTGGGTTTCAACCTCCCCAGCAAACTCGCGGAGATTCATAGAAATGGCGGATTCTGCACTTTCAGGCCTCTACACCAGAGGGGCAGGATGTTTGCGCCGGAGCTGCTTCTGGGATGTCTGAACTCTTTCTCAGCTTCTCCCCGGGGCATGTACCTACCTACCCTGTCCCAAACCTCAGGCAGTTCCCAGCAGTGCCGGATCTGCCAAGCCCCTGGGTTGGAAGACAAATTACAGCACGGAAAAGGATGTGTATTGAGAAGCAGATAAAAATTCCTTGGTAAAGCACTCCACTGGCACAGAGTTTAAAATTTTAAAGCAATATAAAAAGTATAAAAGTAATCAAAGAAGTATTCCGCAGGGAGGAGGAGGCAACCATGGCTGACGAGGAAAATCAAAGACAGCATAAAAGCAAAGGAAAGGGCAGACAAATACTGTGAAAATCAGTAGGAAGGTAGAGGATTGGGAAGCTTTTAAAAGCCAAGGCAACTAAAAAGCCACAAAGGGAGAACAGATGAAATATGAAGGTAAGCTAGCCGATATTACAAAAGAGAACACAAAAAGTTTCTTCAGATATATAAAGAGTAAGAGAGAGAGACGAGAGTGGATATCGGACTGCTGGAAAACGGGGTACAAAAATGATGGACAAGCTTAGTAAATAGTTTGCATCAGTGTTCACTGTGGTAGACACTAGCAGTATGCTGGAAATGTGAGAGTGTCAGGGGGCAGAAGACAGCGCCATTCTATTACCAAGGAGAAGGTGTCCGGGAAGCTGGAAATCCTGAAGGTAGATCGGTCACCTGGACCAGATGGACTACACCTCAGGCTTCTGAAAGGAGGAACTACAGAGATTGTGGATGCATTAGAAATGATCTTTCAAGGATCACTAGATCCTGGAATGGTTCCTGAGGACTGTAAAATTGCAAATGTCACTCCCAAGGAAACAGCCTCTCCCTCAACGTCGCAAAAACAAAGGAGCTGGTTGTGGACTACAGGAAGAATGGAGACAGGCTCACCCCTATCGTCGTCAATGGATCTGGGGTTGAGAGGGTGAACAGCTTCAAGTTCCTCAGTGTACACAGCACTGAGGATGTCACGTGGTCTGTACATACCGGCTGTGTGGTGAAAATTAATCACAACAGTGCCTCTTTCACCTCAGACAATTGAAGAAGTTCAACATGAGTCCCCTAATCCTAAGGACTTTCTACAGGGCACAATTGAGAGCATCCTGACTTGCTGTATCACTGCCTGGTATGGGAATTGTACCTCCCTCAATGGCAGGACTCTGCAGAGAGTGGTGCGGACAAAACAGGGCATCGGTGGATGTGAACTTCCCGCTATTCAGGACGTTTACAGTGACAGGTGCATAAAAGGGCCTAAAGGAACATTGGGGACCCGAGTCACCCCGACCACAAACTGTTCCCGCTGCTACCATCCGGGAAACGGTACCACAGCTTTAAAGCCAGGACCAACAGGCTCCAGGACAGCTTCTTCCACCAGGTCATCAGACTGATTAATTCATGCTGACACAATGGTATTTCTGAACCATATTGACTGTTTTGTTGTGTATTTTACTGTACATACTATTTATTACAAATTAATATAATTTGCGCATTTAGATAGAGGTGTAACGTAAAGATTTTTACTCTTCATGTATGTGAACGATGTAAGAAATAATGTCAGTTCAATTCAATTCACTCTATAAGAAGAGAGGGAGGCAGAAGTAAGAAAAGCACAGGCCTGTTAGCCCTGACTTCATTGGTTGGAAAGATGTCTATTATTAAGTATGAGGTTGCGGGATACTTGGTGGCACAAGATAAAACAGGCCAAGGTCAGCGTGGTGCTCTCAAGGGGAAATCTCGCCCGACAGATCTGTTGGAATTTTTTGAGGGAATAACACACAGTATAGACAAAGCAGGGTCAGCAAATGTTGTGTATTTGGATTTTCAGAAGGCCTTTGACAAGGGGTTGCACACGAGGCTGCTAAACAAGATGAGAGCCCATGGTACTACAGGAAAGGAACTAGCATGGATAGAAGATTGGCTGACTGGGAATGGGAATAAAGGGGGCCTATTTTGATTGGCTGCCAGTGACTAGTGGTGTGCCACAGGGGTCTGTGTTGGGACACTTCTTTTCACATAATATGTCAATGATTTGGATGAAGGAGTTGGTGGCTTTGTGGCCAGGTTTGTAGACAATACAAAGATAGGTGGAGGGGCAGGTATTGTGGAGAAAGGACTTAGACAGATTGAGAGAATGGGCAAAGAAGTAGCAGATGGAATATAGTATAGGCAAGTACATGGCCATGCAGGTTGTCAGAAGGAATAAAGGTGTGGGCTATTTGCTAAATGGGGAGAAAATTCAAAAATCAGTGGTGCAAAGGGACTTAGGAGTCCTTGTGCACGATTCTCTAAGGTTAACTTGCAGGTTGAGTCAGTGGTTAGAAAGGCAAATTAGATCCATTTCAAGAGGGCTTGAATATAAAAGCAAGGTTGTAATGATGAGGTTTTATAAGGCATTGGTCTGACCACATTTGGAGTATTGTGAGCAGTGGGGCCCCATATCTAAGAAATTGGAGAGGCATTGGAGAGGGTTCAGAAGAGTTTCACAAAAAAATCCCAGGAATGAAAGGGTTAACATACGAGGACTGTTCGATGTCTCTAGGCCTGTACACGCTGGAGGTTAGAAGAATGAGCGGGAATGTCATTGGAACCTATTAAATATTAAGTGGTCTGGATAGATTGGATGTGGAGAGGATATTTTCTACACTGGGGAAGTCAAGGACCAGAGGGCACAGCCTCAGAATTGAGGGACACTTACATAGAACAGAGATGAGGAAAGATTCTTTAGCCAGAGGGTGGTAAATCTGTGGAAATCATTGCCACAGTCACGAGGAAATCTGCAGATGCAGGAAATCTGTCTGGGGCCCTGAATGGTGGTGAGGGAGGAAGTGTAAGGGCAGGTGTAGCACTTGTTCCAGTTACAAGGATAAGTGCCAGAAGGGAGATCGGTGGGAAGGGATGGGGGGGACGAGTGGACAAGGGAGTCGTAGGAGCGATCCCTGCGGAAAGCAGAAAGAGTGGGGGAGGGAAAGATGTGTTGGATCCCGGCTGGGTAGCCTCTAACCTGATGGCATGAACATTGACTTCTCTAACTTCCGTTAATGCCCCTCCTCCCCTTCTTACCCCATCACTGACATATTTAGTTGTTTGTTTTTTTTCTCTCTCTGCCCATCACTCTGCCTGTTCTCCATCTCCCTCTGGTGCTCCCCCCCTCCCCCTTTCTTTCTCCATAGGCCTCCCGTCCCATGATCCTTTCCCTTCTCCAGCTCTGTATCACTTTTGCCAATCACCTTTCCAGCTCTTAGCTTCATCCCACCCCCCTCCAGTCTTCTCCTATCATTTTGCATTTCCCCTCACCCCACCACTTTCAAATCTCTTAGTATCTTTCCTTTCAGTTAGTCCTGACGAAGGGTCTCGGCCCGAGTCATCGACAGTGCTTCTCCCTATAGATGCTGTCTGGCCTGCTGTGTTCCACCAGCATTTTGTGTGTGTTGTTTGAATTGCCACAGTCAGTTGTGCAGGTCAAGCCGTTGGTATATTTAAGGTGGAGGTTGATAGGCTCTTGATTAATCAAGGTGTCAAAGGTTACTGGGAGAAGGCAGGGGAATGGGGTTGAGAGGGATAATAAATCAGCCATGATGGAATGGTGGAGCAGACTCGATGGGCCAAGTAGCCTAATTCTGCTCATCTGATTTATGGTCTAAAAGCTGGTTATGATGGTTTAGTTACTCCTGTCCCATCACCATCACCTATCACCAACCACTCACCATCCAGATCATGCTCTCTTCTTGCTACTACCATTGGGTAGGAGGTACAAGAGTCTTTGGTCCCCCACCACAGGTTTAGGAACAGGCTGCTTTGTGGATCCAGAACTGGCTTGCCCACAGAAGGCAAAGAGTGGTTGTAGATGGGTCATATTCTGCATGGAGGTCAGTCACCATGGTGTGCCTCAGAGATCTATTCTGGGGCCCCTTCCCTTCATGATTTTTATAAATGACCTGGATGAAGAAGTGGGTTAGTAAATTTGCTGATGACACAAAGGTTGGAGGTGTTGTGGATAGTGTGGAGGGCCGTCATAGGTTAAAATGGGACATTGATAGAATGCAAAACTGGGCTGAGAAGTGGCAGATGGAGTTCAACCCAGATAAGTGTGAGGTGGTTCATTTTGGTAGGTTAAATATGATGACAGAATATAGTATTCATGGTAAGACTCTTGGCAGTGTGGAGGATCAGAGGGATCTTTGGGTCTGAGTCCATAGGACACTCAAAGCTGCTGTGCAGGTTGACTCTTTGGTTAAGAAGGCATATGGTGTATTGGCCTTCATCAATCATGGGATTGAGTTTATAAGCCATGAAGTAATGTTGCAGCTACATAGGACCCTGGTCAGACCCCACTTGGAGTACTGTGCTCAGTTCTGGACTCCACTATAGGAAGGATGGGAAACCATAGAAAGGGTGCAGAGGAGATTTACAAAGGATGTTGCCTGGATTGGGGAGCATGTCTTATGAGAATAGGTTGAGTGAACTCGGCCTTTTTCCTTGGAGCGATGTAGGATGAGAGGTGACCTGATAGAGGTGTATAAGGTGATGAGAAGCATTGATTGTGTGGATAGTCAGAGGCTTTTTCCTAGGGCTGAAATGGCTAACATGAGAGGACACAGTTTTAAGGTGCTTGGAAGTATATACAGAGGAGATGACGGGTGTTTTTTTTACACAGAGAGTGGTGAGTGTGTGGAATACGATAGGGTCTTTTAAGGGACTCCTGGACTGGTACATGGAGCTCAGAAAAATAGAGGGCTATGGGTAACCCTAGGTAATTTCTAAGGTAAGGGTATGTTTGGCACAACTTTGTGGGCCGAAGGGCCTGTATTGTGCTGTAGGTTTTCTATGTTTCTATGTTTCTAACCAATGTGGATAACTTCACTCACCTCAACTCTGAACGGATTCAACACCCACTTTCAAGGACTCTACAACTCACGTTCTCAGTATTATTTATCTACTTACTTAATTTATTATTATATTTTTATATTTGCATGGTTTGTCTTTTGCACATTGGTTATTTGTCAGTTTTTTGCATGTAGTTTTTTCGATAATTCTTCTGTATTTCTTGGTTCTACTTTGAATGGCTGAAAGAAAATGAATCTTAAGGGAGTATATCTTGAACATATTGTAACACTTACCCTCGGCTGGTATATGTCTAGGGGGAAAGGAGATCCAGCCACTCACCAACCCCACCTCCCGTTCACGCAGGTGCTGTGAGAATCAAGCTTATGCCGCGCGTACACACACAATATCAAACTCACACCAGATACCGTTATGGAATATACTTTAAATATTTTACTAAAACTAAAAGAGTACTATGCAATACAGTATATATGAAGGAAAAGAAAATAAAGTAAAAGGCGCCAACTTATCAAAGTTCAGTCAGTTTAGTGCACATCGTTGGAGCTCAACCATCGAACCATTCGACCCCTCGTCGCTTTCCTCCGACCTCCACGTCCTTGCACCTGGGACCACCCTGGTGGTTGACCGAGTAGTGCAGCGCATGTCCACCTTCCTCGGCGTCTCCTTCCTGACTCTCCCGAAAAGACCGCGAAAACCCCCAAGCTCCCAGCCTCACAAGACAAAATAACATTCCCCATTGGTCAACAAATGAATACAATCCCCATATCAGCAAGTCCCAAGCTAAACAACTGCGAGAGAAAGCACTTATCAAACATAAAAGCATTCCTACTCTAGCAAAGCAAAGAAGCCATTTTGATTACGTACACAGTACATTGTACATTATTATCAAAGTACACATTTTTAACTTTGACCTGCCCCAGATGTTGGGAATAGTGAGTGTGAAGCACCATGGGAGGGCTGTGTGACAGGCGGCAGAGAAAAAATGCCAGTGGTAGGGACGGGGGGTGGACCAGGAACAGACACACCCAGCCCTGAGTCACCAGGCAAGGTCATTTGATTCCAAACAACTGGTTTATTGATCATTACAGAATGTGTCTCCGGTGCTTCCCGCTCTTTCTGCTTTTCCCAACCATGATTCCCTTCTCCCTGCCTCCTTTTCATTCCTAGTCCACAATGGAGACCCAGATCAGAATCAGGTTCGTCATTGCTCACACATGTCAGGAAATTAGTTTTTTTGTGTGGCAGCCGTACAACTCAATCCATAAAGTTACTACAGTACAGTGCAAAAGTCTTAGGCACCCCAGCTATATTACGCGTGCATAAGATCTTTGCATAGCACTGTTACCTCAGGAAGAGCAGGAGCCCGAATCATTTACACATCCCGAAAATGAGAGGATTGCAGATATACTGTGTAAACTTAATAAGATTTATCATATTAAAAATGAAACCCTGAATGTAAGAAACACCAGAACAGTAATACTTTAATACAGTTACCAAGATAGTGGAGCCCAGTGACAGAAATTGAAATCATTCACATACAGAGATAAAAATTAACAAAGATTTTATTTTAATATAGCCAACACAACAGATAATAAAAAGCGGAAAGGATGCAAGATCCATCCGCGACAAGGTTTTAAAGCAAGGCCCGACTGAGTCGATGTTGCAAATCCCGTGGTGCTACTCCGAGAGAATCAGGTTTCCCTCAGTAGCCAAACTAATGTTTCTCTGTCAAACAAAACCATCTAAAAATAGACAAGTCTCCTGCTTGCTTGTGGCAATTCATTGATTCACAACTTTGCAACATATTTTGCCTATGTAACAGCAGCTTCATTTTCGACATAAAGGATGGAAGCTTTCGAGAAGTTTCAGAGGGCACTATATATAAATATCTTTCTGTGGAAACTTCTTGTCACTATTCATGCTCCTTTCAATTTCTTTGCAAAATTGATCAAGCTCTTTAGTTTTAAAAATATTTTTTGATTTTCACTTCTGTGTTCTGTATTCCATAGATCAAAGTTGTGCTTCCTCTGTTTCCCTCATTGAGGACCTAATCTGGTATTTCGTAGTGAAGACCTTCTGTGTAACAGAGGGATAAGTGGAGGACAGAAGTCTTTACAAACACCCGTTCCCCTTTAGTTCCCAATTAACAGTGAGACTGATTGATCTTTAACGTTGCTCCCTGTGAGCTGGTTTCTTTCTTAAAATGTACAGCCCTGTGCAAAAGTCTTATGCACATATATATATATATTCGTCTCTATTTCCTGAGGAGACTGAGGTCCTTTAACATCTGCCGGACGATGCTGAGGATGTTCTACGAGGCTGTGGTGGCCAGTGCTTCATGTTTGCTGTTGTGTGCTGGGGCAGCAGGCTGAGGGTAGCAGACACCAACAGAATCAACAAACTCATTCGTAAGGCCAGTGATGTTGTGGGGGTGGAACTGGACTCTCTGATGGTGGTGTCTGAAAAGAGGATGCTGTCCAAGTTGCATGCCATCTTGGACAATGTCTCCCATCCACTCCATAATGTACTGGTTAAGCACAGGAGTACATTCAGCCAGAGACTCATTCCACCGAGATGTAGCACTGAGCGTCATAGGAAGTCATTCCTACCTGTGGCCATCAAATGTTACAACTCCTCCCTCGGAGTGTCAGACACCCTGAGCCAATCGGCTGGTCCTGGACTTATTTCCACTTGGCATGATTAACTTATTATTATTTAATTATTTATGGCTTTATATTGCTATATTTCTTCACTATTCTTGGTGCGGCTGTAATGAAACCCAATTTCCCTTGTGATCAATAAAGTATGTCTGTCTGTGTATATCTAGGGTGCCTAAGACTTTTGCACTGTCCTGTATTTGTCAGCGTGGTGCAGACAGTGAGTTTGTAAGTCTGGCAGGAGCAAAGGATGTTGGGACTGGCAAGCGTGGAGCATTGCGGGTAGGGTATGGGGCAAGAGTGCCAGGGGTGGGAGTGGCGGGGAGGTGTGGGTGCAGTTACACACAACCCTGAGACACCAGGCAAGGTCATTTGATTCTAAACAATTGGTTTATTGATCATTACAGAATGTCTCTCTGGTGTCTCCCACTCCCTCCACTCTCCCTTCCCCTTTTCCCAACCATGATTTCCCTCTCCCTGCCCCCTTCCCACTCTCAGTCCCCAATAGAGACCCACATCAGAAACAGGTTTATCATCACTCACGTATGTCATGAACATTTGTTTCTGTGGCAGCAGTACAGTGCAATACATACAATTAATACAGCACTGTGCAAAAATCTTAGGCTCCCTAGCTATATGTTAGGTGCTATATATAAGTAAGTAAGTAAGTGTGTGTGTGTGTGTGTGTGTGTGTGTGTGTGTGTGTGTGTGTGTGTGTGTGTGTGTGTGTGTGTGTGTGTGTGTGCGTGCGTGCGTGTGAGTGTGCGTGCGTGTGTGTGTGTGTGTGTGCGCGTGTGTGTGTGCGTGTGCGCGCGCGCCTAAGACTTTTGCACAGCCCTGTACATGTTAAAATATTTGCCATTTGGAACTAAAGTAAGGTCAATGAATAATTACAATAAGAATGAGTGTGTTAAAATAGCACGGTGTGTGTATATTTGTTGAAAATCCAGTGTTCCATTTCTGAATACTTACACTATAAAGTATTAACGCAATGGATTAAAGCAAGTTGTCTACTTTGGTGAAATGACTGCACAAATTGGATGCCAGAACTATATACACAAATCACTTTCTCCCTGCTAACATCGCTCTTACTAGCTGCCTGCTTTTCCATCGGCCTGGGTGTTTTTTTTAATATATGAAACAATTTTAAGGGGACGGACTATGAAATCAATTCCTTCCATTGTGCCAACAACTTCCCTGGCTTGTTTTTATTGAGTAGGCTTTGAATAACTGTGAGAAAAATATCCCGAAGTTTGAAAGGAAATGTGCCCTTTCCTCTGTGTTGATTTAACGGTTCAACCAATGCCTGTCTTTGTGGAGGAAAACTCAACTCGCCATTTTGCCAGGGGACTTATTTGGCAGGCTGACAAATAGCGCAACTGCTTCGCCTCAAGAGCTGCCGCAGAAGCACAGTTGCTTGTCTCTCTCACCCTGCCTTAGTCTGTCCCTCTGCCTATTATTCCTTTCTTCTGTTCAATAGTATCTGGATCTGCTCCTTTTCATGTTGCTCTGCTCCCCGATCTTTCTGCCTTCTGCTTCTCTTCTCAACTTGTTCTCTGTATGAATTGTATGTTCTATCGTGGTTCCTTCTTTGAATAGAAGAATTACATAAAATGTCAGCTAAAAGGTTCGCTTCTTCTTTATGTGTCAAGTCACACGATGTAGGCAATCATGGTTCTTCCCGTGATCATGATTGTTCTTGGCAATTTTGTTTCTACAGAAGTGGTTTGCCATTGCTTTCTGGGCAGTGTCTTTACAAGATGGCTGGCCCAAGCCACTAACAATGCTCTTCAGAGATTGCCTGCCCAGCATCAGTGGTCGCATAACCAGGATTTGTGATCTGCACCAGCTGCTCATTCGACCATCCACCGCCTGCTCCCATGGCTTCACATGGCCCTGATCAGGGGAGCTAAGCAGTTGCTACACCTTGCCCAAGGGTGACCTGCAGGCTAGCGGAGGGAAAGAGTGCCTTACACCTCCTTTGGTAGGGATGTATCTCCACCCCGTCACCCAACAACTAAATGGTAGCAGGTATGAGCAGGTATGTAAATATGTACTTGGGATTTAGAAATAAACATACATGATTTGTACATGTTACTATAACAACACGTCTAAGAGAAAAAGTACAATACTGTAGATGCTGGAAAATTCAGGTTCAGATTCACTTATCACATGTACATAAAAAACATACAGTGAAATAAGTCTTTTACGTTAACAACCAACACACCCAAGGATGTGCTGGGGGCAGCCTGCAAGTGTTGCCACCTGTCCTGGCGCCCACAATGCTCACAGAAATCTGGAAGACCAGGATAGGGTGGCACGGTCGTGTAGTGGTTAGCCAGCACTTTACAGTACCAGCGACCCGAGTTCAATTCCCGCCGCTGCCTGTAAGGAGTTCCTACGTTCTCCCCGTGACTCTTTGGGTCTCCTCCAGACGCCCTGGTTTCCTCCCCCAATCAAATGACCTACAAGTTGGTAGGTTAATTGGTGATTGTAAGTTGTCCCATGATTAAGTTAGAATTAAATTGGGGATGGCTAGACGGTGCAGCTTGAAGGTCTAGACGGGTCTATTCCATGCTGTATCACAATAACACAGCAATAAAATCAATAAATCGATAGATAAGTAGATAGATAAACCAGAAACTTCTAAAACACTGAGCAGGTCAGGGAGTGTCAGTGGAGACAGAAACTGAGTCAGCCATTTTGGGTTTCAAGTGCTAGGTGAAAATTCATCCACAGTACAAACTTCTGAAAATAACATGCATCTTGAACAAGCCAAAAATGATAGAAATTCTTTGCAAGTCAGGCAGCACCTGTAGTGGGATAATCAGAGGTAACATTTTAGGTCAGTGAATATTTATCAGAACTCTGAAACTCCAAAGCAATGGCTCTTTGTCACCACAGTAGAAACTTCTGTTTCAGTTTGGGCTTCCAGTTTCTGCAATACTTCACTTACAGATTTGGGGAGTATTGTTGCAATCAATTGTGCTGTAATCATATACCTATATTTCCAAATCCCGGGTACACATTTCTGCCTGCTGCCATTTTATGGAATGGTAGAATGGTTAAGATTCTTTTGGGGTTACGACGTACGTCCAGTTCAACGTGGTGAGTGGTCTGGAAGAGTTGCCCTCCAGCACAGAAGGTTGGTTGGTTTAGAATCTGATTGAGAAGAAGCCTCAGCAGTTCACTCTGGTGTATGGTGCACAATGTAAGTAGCTTAAGCTGTGATAGTACTGGGTTTGCTAACTGCAGTGGTTCTAAACTCAAACAAAGACCTTAAGCCCTATTGGATATAAATAACCACAAATATTCTCAGTAAAGTGAGAAAACCCTGTAACTTCCCTATTTTCCCTACCTTCAGTTACTTCCTAGCTTATTCTTCATGGTACATTTTAGCTGCCAATACCGTCTATTTGAGTGGTAGATCCCTCCTGTCTATTAAGGAGAAGATACTTCCATCTAACAAAGTAGTTTAACAAACAATTCATTTATTTACAGTGATACACTTTTGAATCCACGTATTTAAAATTCACAGAGAGTTTCTATCTTAAACGTTTATTTCCAATTACAAATCACTTCTAAAACATAAAACATTCCTTAAACTCAAAGGATTTCCAAAACACAGGTACAATTCCTATAAATTGAAGATATAAACTATGAAGCTGACAAGCAAGTTGTCCGTCACAGACACCAAAGCTAGAGAATCGGATTCTATTCACCCTGTTTTCCTATCATCCTTTTTGATGTTCTTCAACCATTTCTAATAAGCTTGAACTGTTCTCTACATTTACTGTATACCCTTATTCTACCACTTGGGTGACTTCACATATATATGGTGGTTCTTCAGATGTCCTTTCAGCATAGTCTAAAAGCATTTTGGAGACATAATTCTTCAGCTACCTACAATGAATGCTGTAAAGTTGTGAAGCTAACTTCCTTGAGCACGTAAAACCTTCCAACTTTAAACACATCATAGTTATTGATATGCTAAATAATATTATCCATCTGTTCTGCAAGCTTCCTTGAGCTAAGCAACTTAAGAGTCAGCTTGTCTGTTTGAAACAACCCAAATGAAACAACCATTTGTCTTATACTGCATCTTGAGCAGTAAAAAAGCAGGTTTAGTGAGCTAAACTTTACTTCTCCCAGTCAGAATGTCTACTATCCCCAAAGCTTGTTTGCAATGCTTGTCTTTAGACAACATTTGTTTTAATTTTAATGTGATTAGTGCTCTCCATTTACATTTCAAGAACTGAAGACTGACTTCTCTTTCCAACCAGAAGTCAAACAGCAGCTAGTTGGAAGATTACTCATGTCCGTTTGTGATCTTACCAGCAGCTGGTGCTGTGTTTAGAAAGCTGAGATTAACAAACAACGAAAAAAAGAGTAAGAGGCCTACTGGCCGAGAAGAGAGTATCCATCACAAAAAGAGTGAATGGTTTGCAGTTAGGATATTCTCCTATTCTTGCATTCAACGTGTGCCACTGCACACATCACTGTGTGAGCTTCTACCTTCTATTTTACTAACAATTCATTTAATCAATTTATAGATTTTCTGGCTTCTTCTTCAAAATTCAGAACGTCATCTCGTGCAGCACTCTCCAAAAGCCTACTGGTCCTTCTCTCAGTTTCTAAATCCTACTTGAACATGTAGGTGAAGCCTGGGGATACGTGGGTATAACATTTACCCCTTGTGGCATTCTGACCCTAGCTCACTCCAGCTCCTGAGAAATACCCGATACAAATCAAGACCAGCTGTTTGTAATCCCTCTCCAGGCATCACGGGAATGGCAAAGCCTTGAACCATTTAGCCCTGCATTTCATTTCCATTCAGTTCAGTTTTAAATACTAATCTTATCAAATAGTCCTATAAGACATAGGAGCAGAATTAGTCCATTTGGCCCTTGGAGTCTTCTCTGCCATTCCATCATTATCCCTCTCAACCACATTATCCTGCCTTGCCCCCGTAACCTTTGACACCCTGACTAATCAGGACCCTAGTAACATCCGCTTTAAATATACCCAATGACTTGGCCTTCACAGCCGTCTGTGGCGATGAATTCCACAGATTCACCGCTCACTGGCTAAAATAATTTCTCCTCATCCCTGTTCTAAAGGGATGTCTCTTTATGATTATCAGTCATCCTCCCTTATCCATAACTTTGGTGATTCTGTGTCAGTACTCTCTTAGATCACTTCACTATGTGGCTCAAACTGACTCCCATTGTCTCAATCGTTCACCTACCTTCCATTCTCCAGTTTGTTGACTGATTACAATAAGCTTGTAGTTATTTGCATTCTTTATTGAACATTTGACAATAGGCAATAGACAATAGGTGCAGAAGTAGACCATTCGGCCCTTCGAGCCTGCACCGCCATTTTGAGATCATGGCTGATCAATTACTATCAATACCCGGTTCCTGCCTTGTCCCCATATCCCTTGATTCCCCTATCCATAAGATACCTATCTAGCTCCTTCTTGAAAGCATCCAGAGAATTGGCCTCCACTACCTTCCGAGGCAGTGCATTCCAGACCCCCACAACTCTCTGGGAGAAGAAGTTTTTCCTTAACTCTGTCCTAAATGACCTACCCCTTATTCTCAAACCATGCCCTCTGGTACTGGACTCTCCCAGCCTCTGGAACATATTTCCTGCCTCTATCTTGTCCAATCCCTTAATAATCTTATATGTTTCAATCAGATCCCCTCTCAATCTCCTTAATTCCAGCGTGTACAAGCCCAGTCTCTCTAACCTCTCTGCGTAAGACAGTCCAGACATCCCAGGAATTAACCTCGTGAATCTACGCTGTACTTCCTCTACAGCCAGGATGTCCTTCCTTAACCCTGGAGACCAAATCTGTACACAATACTCCAGGTGTGGTCTCACCAGGGCTCTGTACAAATGCAAGAGGATTTCCTTGCTCTTGTACTCAATTCCCTTTGTAATAAAGGCCAACATTCCATTAGCCTTCTTCACTGCCTGCTGCACTTGCTCATTCACCTTCAGTGACTGATGAACAAGGACTCCGAGATCTCTTTGTATTTCTCCCTTACCCAACTCTACACCGTTCAGATAATAATCTGCCTTCCTGTTCTTACTCCCAAAGTGGATAACCTCACACTTATTCACATTAAACGCCATCTGCCAAGTATCTGCCCACTCACCCAGCCTATCCAAGTCACCCTGAATTCTCCTAACATCCTTATCACATGTCACACTGCCACCCAGCTTAGTATCATCAGCAAATTTGCTGATGTTATTTTCTATGCCTTCATCCAAATCATTAACGTAAATGGTAAACAGCTGTGGTTCCAATACCGAGCCCTGTGGCACCCCACTAGTCACCACCTGCCATTCCGAGAAACACCCATTCACCGCTACCCTTTGCTTTCTATCTGCCAACCAGTTTTCTATCCATGTCAATGCCTTCCCCCTGATGCCCTGAGCTTTGATTTTACCCACCAATCTTCTATGTGGGACCTTATCAAATGCCTTCTGAAAATCGAGGTACACTACATCCACTGGATCTCCCCCGTCTAACTTCCTGGTTACATCCTCGAAAAACTCCAACAGATTAGTCAAGCATGATTTACCCTTGGTAAATCCATGCTGGCTCGGCCCAATGCTATCACTGCTATCTAGATATGCCGCTATTTCATCCTTAATAATGGACTCTAGCATCTTTCCCACCACCGATGTCAGGCTGACAGGTCGATAGTTCTCTGTTTTCTCCCTCCCTCCTTTCTTAAAAAGTGGGATAATATTAGCCATTCTCCAATCCTCAGGAACTGATCCTGAATCTAAGGAACATTGGAAAATGATTACCAATGCATCTGCAATTTCCAGGGCCACCTCCTTTAGTACCCTAGGGTGCAGACCATCTGGACCTGGGGATTTGTCAGCCTTCAGTCCCATCAGTCTTCTCATCACTGTTTCCTTCCGAATGTCAATCTGTTTCATTTCCTCTGTTACCCTATGTCCTTGGCCCATCCATACATCTGGGAGATTGCTTGTGTCTTCCTTAGTGAAAACAGATCTAAAGTACTCATTAAATTCTTCTACCATTTCTCTGTTTCCCATAACAATTTCACCCAATTCATTCTTCAAGGGCCCAACGTTGTTCTTAACTATCTTCTTTCTCTTCACATTCCTAAAAAAGCTTTTGCTATCTTCCTTTATATTCCTGGCTAGCTCGCGTTCGTACCTCATTTTTTCTCCCCGTATTGTCTTTTTAGTTAAGTTCTGTTGTTCCTTAAAAATTTCCCAATCATCTGTCCTCCCACTCACCTTAGCTCTGTTATATTTCCTTTTTTTTTAATGCTATGCAATCTCTGACTTCCTTTGTCAATGACTGTGGCCCCTTTCCCCCCTTTGAATCCTTCCTTCTCTGGGGTATGAACTGATTTTGCACCTTGTGCATTCTTCCCAAGAATACCTGCCATTGCTGTTCCACTGTCTTTTCTGCTAGGCTATCCATCCAGTCAACTTTGGCCAGCTCCTCCCTCATGGCTCCATAGTTTCCCCTGTTCATCTGCAACACTGACACCTCCGAGCTGCCCTTATCCTTCTCAAATTGCAGATAAAAGCTTATCATATTGTGATCACTACCTCCTAATGGCTCCTTTACTGCGAGATCGCTTATCAAATCCTGTTCATTACATAACACTAAATCCAGAATAGTCTTGTCCCTGGTCGGCTCTCGTACAAGCTGTTCCAAGAATGCATCCCGTAGGCACTCTACAAACTCCCTATCCTGTGGTCCAGCACCAACCTGATTCTCCCAGTTCACCTGCATGTTGAAATCCCCCATAACTACTGCGACATTACCTTTGCCACATGCCAATGTTAACTCTCTATTCAACTTGCACCCAATATCCATGCTACTGTTTGGTGGCCTGTAGACAACACCCATTTGGGTCCTTTTGCCCTTACTGTTCCTCAGTTCTATCCACACAGACTCTACTTCTCCTGACCCTATGTCCCCCCTTGCAAAGGACTGAATCTCATTCCTCACCAACAGGGCCACCCCACCCCCTCTGCCCACATTTCTGTCCCTACGATAGCACGTATACCCTTGTACATTCATTTCCCAGGTCTGATCTCCCTGCAGCCATGTCTCCGTTATCCCAACAACATCATAGTTACCCATTCGCACCTGGGCTTCAAGCTCATCTGCCTTATTTCTGACACTTTGTGCATTCAGATATAGAATTTTTAACCCATTTGAGAGTGGTAAAGGAGAGAGTGTCATGATATAATGTGATGCTATTACTGGAGTTCAAAGTTCAACTCCAGCATCCTCTGCGAGGAGTCTGTACGTGCTCGCCGTGGATTTCGTGGGTTTTCCTTGAGGGTTCCAGTTTCCTCCCACAGTCAAAAGGCCTACTGGGTAGGCTAATTGGTCTTTATAAAATTGTACCGTGATTAGGTTACGGTTAATTGGGTTTTCCAGCGGTTCTGGGGCAGCGTGGCTTGAAAAGCCAGAAAGGCCTACTCCACACTGTCTCACCAAACAAATAAATTTTCTGCAGCTGAAGTGAAAATATTAACCTGCCATCCCTCCCCCTTCTCTGGGCAAAAATGTGTCAAAATAAGTTAAAAAAAAAACACGAAGTAAGGGATGATTTAATGTTGGATTGCTAGAGGTCACATACAGGGACTCCACACCTGGCTAAGGGAAACAAGTGACAAACTGAATTATAATTGATAACTTCAATTAATCAATAATCAATGATGATAATGGAAGACAACTGGCCCGATATTGCTGTTGAAATTTAACATATTGGAAGAGAGAGAGGAAATAAAACCCCAGTCATTTTACACATTAACTATAGCTTGCCGAGTCGGTTTAATTTTGGATGTGATGGCTATCTCCATTTTTGAAAATCTTCTAGCTCTGGGGTTCCCAGCTTAGGGTTAATGGTAGACATCCATGGCAAAGGTTGGGACCTCTGCTCTAAATGGTATGTGTTGATTCTGTGTGGAATGTCAGGATAGTCAGGGCACCTACCTCCCCCTACCCCTCCCTATCCAGTTCAATCTGCTCTTTATCTCTCCCTAATAGCTTCCACTGTCACCTTCCTTACATCAGATTCAAGCCCCTGTAGCTTTTGTGAACCTGCTTATTGCCCTCATAGCTGTCTCTATCTTCACTCTCCCCTCTCCTCATGTGCTTCCATCTGCCTCCTTTTTCCTTTTCTGCCTCCACTTGTCACCCACCTGCCTTTGTCTCTCATCTCCACTCCTCCCCCTCATTTCACCTTCTGTCTGCCCCTCGCTGGTCCCTCAATCACCTCTCATCCCTCCCCCTCTCCTCTTTATACCAGCAATCTTTCCTCTCCACTCTCAGTCTTGGTGCAGGGTCTTGACTGGAAATGTTGATAGCTCCTTTCCATTAAACAATAAGACCACTAGCGCTTTAAGGAAGTGCAAGATCAGACCCGAGGACCTGGAGGATGTTGCTGCTGACCGTAACACTTGGCGACAGCTGTGTAGGGACAGGGTTTGTATTCTGGAGATGGAAAGAACAACCAGAAGACAGCAGAAGAGAGCCAGGAGAAATGCAGCCATGGTTGCCATCACTACCACCACTACCACATATACATGTCCCACCTGCAATAGAGCTTGTTGGTCCAGGATAGGACTGTATAGTCATCAAAGATCTCACCGTCGAAGGAGTGGACGTTGTCATCGGATTTCGATGGACAACCGAAGAAGACCATTAGACACAGAAGGAGAATTAGGCCACTTGGCCTCGCAAATCTGCTCCGCATTTGATTATGGCTGATTTATTTTTCCTCTCAATCCCATTCTCCTGCCTTCTCCTCATAAACTTTGAAGCCCTCACTACTCAAGGACTTAATCAGCCTCCACTTTAAGTATAGCCAGTGACTTGGTCTCCACTGCTGTTTGTGGCAATGGATTCCACAGATTCACCTGTGAAGGAATTTCTCCTCATCTCCATTCTAAAGGGATTTCCTTGTATTCTGAGGCTGTGCCCTCTGGTCCGAGACTCCCCCACTATTTGAAACATTCCCTCCACTCTACTCTATCTAAGCCTTTCAATATTTACTAGGTTTCAATAAGAGTCCCACCCCCAACTCGTTCTTCTAAACTCCAACAAGTGTAGGCCCAGAACTGTCAAACACCCGCACAGATGCTTTGTACGCCAAGGCATTCTTCCAACAGTTTGTTTTCTGCTCCAAGTACACTTAATTTCAAATTTGGTATACCATACACAGCCTCGAGATTCGTCCCCTTACAGGCAGCCTCAAAACAAAATAAAAATGATAGAACCCACTAAAAAAGACCATCAAACACCCAATGTGCAGGGGGGGGGGGGGGAAACAAATCATCCAAACAATAAAAGTAAGCAAATTACATATTTCATAAGGTTCGTACTTCTTTATGCTCCATAGTGTAGACTTCAGAACTTGGTGCAGTAACAATAGTCTCTTCTCTCTCAATATGGGGAAAGAGTAGCCAGTTGACTGACACACACACACACACACACACACACACACACACACACACACACACACACACACACACACACACACACACACACACACACACACACACACACACACACACACACACACACACAGAGTCACATTACTCAAGGAGCAGTAAGAGTGGAACAGAAGGCAACAATCAGTGTTTCACGCAAGTGGTCCGAATTAGAGACAGTACATTCCTATTCACCCAAAACCTCCTTTTCATTGTAACTCCATTCAAAACTGAACAATTGGGCATTTCTTCTGATCTTCTGAGGTTGCAGCAGGAAGTTACTCACTAGTTGCCACAGCAGGTGACACTGGTCATATTTTTTTCACAGGAATGTCTTGTTTTGTGGTCATTTTTATCCCTTACTGTCTTGTATAATTTATGTACAGTTAATATATAACATACAGTGTACTAACTATGTGGCTCTGATGCCACTGCAGGTTATCATTGCAGCTGTCCCTCATTATAAGCGACCAGATTTGGTTTGGTGACTAAGGACCAAATTTAAAGCCTTGATGTTGACAAAAAGTACCTCCTTTGTCACAGCTGTGGCTAAACTTCAAATTGTGTAGAAATACAGGCAGGATCGCCACTTATCAATGTAAAGAATTTAACATTTCCTGTTAGAGTTCACCCCGGTGAGAGTTAAATGTAATTTATGAGATGGAATTGTATCCAAGTAACTGTTTTAACTGAGATCACCTGATTCTTGAAGGACTGAAGATGGTCAGATGGATAACATGAATGAGGTGCGTGTTATATTTGTCTTTACATGATGCACCAGAAAAGAATCAGCATTACAGAAATCCTTCCTGCAGTGGCACTAAGTCATTGCAATTTTGGAATTCCTAAGTGGAGACTAGCCTAGATGACTCCATAAGTTCATTGTACCCAAGATCATGAAGAGTCTGGTCAAACAGAAAGTTAAAACCGGACCCACAGTTGATCTGGCCATGATCAGTCCAGAGCCAAGCCAAGACCGGAACTCTATTACCAAGAATCTGTTCACTCCCAGTTCACAAACACAAAACCCACCCACTTACCCTAGCATCGAGGCCTGTGCTCTGTATCCACGTGCCCATCTTTTCAGTCTTGACTCCATCTGCTTCCGTCCAAGTGTGATTACTTAGAAGGAGCTGCGGACTGCTGGCCTGACCCCGATCCCCAGCTCAAGCACCTAAGTGCTTTTCAAGGCCGAGATGATCAAACCAAGTGTGTGCGTTAAAACCCTGTCAAGCTTGGACTGGGAATTTGTCACAGTACACTGAGAAGCAATTAGATGATGAAATATCTGTGCTGGGGCGAAATAAGAGGCAAGAAAGACTTAATGCAGAATTCCATGTGGAAAGTCTATGAAAGCCTCCCATTTAACAATGGCATGAATATTTTTGTCAGACAGTAATGGGATTGTTTCTACATCCTGTTCATCTGTTCCTCGAACTGATCCCCTTTCTGACATCAAGGCTTGCCTCCTCAGGGCCCCCATGACAAAGGCTTCTTGTAAGACAGAACTGTTGCAAGAGGCAGTGCGTAGTAACCACAGGAACTTGAGACTGCCAGCTTACATTTCAAGGAATCCTAAATTGATCTGACTTTTGAAGAATGCGTTGTGGTGATAACGCATAACTTATGCCCAGGGGGCATAACTTTAAGGTGATTGGAGAACGGTAGAAGGAGATGTCAGAGGTAAGTTTTTTTACACAGAGTGGTGATAGAGGCAGGTAGATTAAGGATATTTAAGAAGTTCTTAGATAGGCTCATGGGTGATAGAAAAACAAGGGCTGTGTCAGAGGGAATGTTTAGAATGATCTTAGAATAGGTTAAAATGCACAATATCATGGGCCAAAGGGCCTGTACTGTGCTATAATATTGAATGTTTTCTGTTCAATTTTCTACCATTGTGGTGAACTACATATACCTGTCTGGACACGCCCCCTGCTGACTGCTCCTGTGGCCCCTCCCACTGACCGTGGCTCCTCCCACAGACCCCGGTATAAAAGGCGATTGAGGCCTGAGCCCGGCCCTCAGTCTCCAGGATGTAGTATGGTGGTCAACTACTGCTTGTTCTTTCTTCCACTCAATAAAAGCCGATATCTCGCCTTCACGTCTCAGAGAGTTATTGATGGTGCATCATGCGTTCAACACGTCAATGGTTTGTGCTTGATTTGGCGACTGACTGCCTAGATCTCATATCAATATACATACAGCTTTTATCTCCTTTGTTCATTTTTTGAGATCTGGTTGTCTCTGCCCGACCCTACCTTCCTTTGAGAATGTGATAGTGAACAGCATTCTTGAGCCACTGCGTTTCTTAGAGTACCTCAGCCCTCATCCTTAGTTACCTGCATGAAGCATGATAGATAGATACTTTATTCATCCCCATGGGCAGCATATGATATTGATTTCCCAGGAACCTCTTGGGAGTTGTCCTTTAGACTCAATGGATAGTGCCACACTAATTTCCCTGAAATTGAGTTCATTGTTGTAGGTGTCACTTAATTAGCCATTAACATGAGTGATGCTGATTGTGAATTCAGAATGAGATGGCGTACAAAGTACTCTGGTGCAATCCGCCACTCTTTCAGCCTTCGAGACTTCTGCCAAGCCTGTTTGTCCTGTCATGGTACCTCTGACAACCCAACTTTGCATCTATAAGTGATGCAGTTTGGCCGAAACGTTAGTTGTATTCCCTATGAATGAATGTTCGTTACATCCAATATCATGGACGTTTATCATTTACCGGGATTCTGCCTCAGTTAGAGTCTTATTTATTTATTGAGATACGGCATAGAATTGGCTCCTCCCACAGACCCCTGCTGACTGCTCCTGTGGCTCCTCCCACAGACCCCCCCCCCCCCGCTGACAGCTCCTGTGGCTCCTCCCACAGACCCCTGCTGACAGCTCCTGTGGCTCCTCCCACAGACCCCTGCTGACAGCTCCTGTGGCTCCTCCCACAGACCCCCTGCTGACTGCTCCTGTGGCTCCTCCCACAGACCCCTGCTGACAGCTCCTGTGGCTCCTCCCACAGACCCCTGCTGACAGCTCCTGTGGCTCCTCCCACTGACCCCTGCTGACAGCTCCTGTGGCTCCTCCCACAGACCACTGCTGACAGCTCCTGTGGCTCCTCCCACAGACCCCTGCTGACAGCTCCTGTGGCTCCTCCCACAGACCCCTGCTGACAGCTCCTGTGGCTCCTCCCACTGACCCCTGCTGACAGCTCCTGTGGCTCCTCCCACAGACCACTGCTGACTGCTCCTGTGGCTCCTCCCACAGACGCCTGCTGACAGCTCCTGTGGCTCCTCCCACAGACCCCCCCCCCCCGCTGACTGCTCCTGTGGCTCCTCCCACAGACCCCTGCTGACTGCTCCTGTGGCTCCTCCCACAGACCCCTGCTGACAGCTCCTGTGGCTCCTCCCACAGACCCCTGCTGACAGCTCCTGTGGCTCCTCCCACAGACCCCTGCTGACTGCTCCTGTGGCTCCTCCCACAGACCCCTGCTGACTGCTCCTGTGGCTCCTCCCACAGACCCCTGCTGACAGCTCCTGTGGCTCCTCCCACAGACCCCTGCTGACAGCTCCTGTGGCTCCTCCCACAGACCCCTGCTGACAGCTCCTGTGGCTCCTCCCACAGACCCCTGCTGACAGCTCCTGTGGCTCCTCCCACTGACCCCTGCTGACAGCTCCTGTGGCTCCTCCCACAGACCCCTGCTGACAGCTCCTGTGGCTCCTCCCACAGACCCCTGCTGACTGCTCCTGTGGCTCCTCCCACAGACCCCTGCTGACTGCTCCTGTGGCTCCTCCCACAGACCCCTGCTGACAGCTCCTGTGGCTCCTCCCACAGACCCCTGCTGACAGCTCCTGTGGCTCCTCCCACAGACCCCTGCTGACAGCTCCTGTGGCTCCTCCCACAGACCCCTGCTGACTGCTCCTGTGGCTCCTCCCACAGACCCCTGCTGACAGCTCCTGTGGCTCCTCCCACAGACCCCTGCTGACAGCTCCTGTGGCTCCTCCCACAGACCCCTGCTGACAGCTCCTGTGGCTCCTCCCACAGACCCCTGCTGACAGCTCCTGTGGCTCCTCCCACAGACCCCTGCTGACAGCTCCTGTGGCTCCTCCCACAGACCCTGCTGACTGCTCCTGTGGCTCCTCCCACAGACCCCTGCTGACAGCTCCTGTGGCTCCTCCCACAGACCCCTGCTGACAGCTCCTGTGGCTCCTCCCACAGACCCCTGCTGACAGCTCCTGTGGCTCCTCCCACAGACCCCTGCTGACAGCTCCTGTGGCTCCTCCCACAGACCCCTGCTGACTGCTCCTGTGGCTCCTCCCACAGACCCCTGCTGACTCCTCCCACAGACCCCTGCTGACAGCTCCTGTGGCTCCTCCCACAGACCCCTGCTGACTGCTCTTGTGGCTCCTCCCACAGACCCCTGCTGACAGCTCCTGTGGCTCCTCCCACAGACCCCTGCTGACTGCTCCTGTGGCTCCTCCCACAGACCCCTGCTGACTGCTCCTGTGGCTCCTCCCACAGACCCCTGCTGACAGCTCCTGTGACTCCTCCCACAGACCCCCTGCTGACTGCTCCTGTGGCTCCTCCCACAGACCCCTGCTGACTGCTCCTGTGACTCCTCCCACAGACCCCGGTATAAAGGCGATTGAGGCCTGAGCCCGGCCCTCAGTCTCCAGGATGTAGTATGGTGGTCAATTACTGCTTGTTCTTTCTTCCAGTCAATAAAAGCTGATATCTCGCCTTCACGTCTCAGAGAGACTTATTGATGGTGCATCAACCATAGGCTCCATGATGGAAGTGGGCTGAAGGCTGGAGTATCAAACACAAGAAAGAGATTTTAAAGGGAATTTGAGGGGATCATTTTTTACACAAAAAACTGTTGACATTCGAAACTCACTGTTTGAGGAGAAGCTAAAATCAGGTACAATTACTCCGCTTAAGAGCCATTTATACAGGTACTTGAATAGGCAAGGCATTGAAGGATACCAGCATAATGCAGGCAGATATTGATGGGCAAGATAGACTGATGAGCTGAAGTGATGTCTTTGTGTTGTATGGCTGGCTCTACCACTCTGGTAGTGGATGTGGATAGGCAAAGTCAAGCTTATTGTCACATACACAGGCACAATGGAAAACTTGCCTACAGCATTATCACAGGCACGCGGAATCATATAAACAGCATTCACAAGGAAAACACAAATTAGATATAAATTTTACACGAGTTTTACAAGAAGAATGCAATTATAACAAAAAAGATATCCACTTTAGTGCAGTGTTCAGAACAGTTATAGTGTTGCTAAACCAGTGACTCAAGGACTGAAGGTAGAAGGGTAGCAGCTTTTCTTCAACCAATTGGTGTGCGTCCTCAGGCTTCTGTACCTCCTGCCCAGTGGTAGCTGTGAAAAGATGGCATGGCCCGGAGGGTGGGGACCTTTGATGGCAAAACCTCCTGTAGATACTATCGATAGACACATGGGGAAAGAGGAGCCAGTGGTCCCACAGACATGCACATTACTCAAGCAGCAGTAAGGAGCGACACAGGGGGCAACTATCCGTGTCTCGCACAAATGGTTTGATTTAGAGATACAATGTTCATAGTTACTCACCCAATCTCCATACCTTGGAGAGCCAATAGACTTCCAATCTTTAAGTCAATAGATTGGGGCGGCATGGTAGTGTAGTGGTTAGCATAACACTTTACAGTACCAGCAACCCAGGTTCAATCCCCACTTTGTCTGTAACGAGTGTATACCTCTTCCTTGTGCCTGCATGTGTTTCCTCCCACAGTCCAAAGATGTACCGGATGGTAGGCTAATTGGTCATTGTAAATTGTCCAGTGATTAGGCTCAGATTAAATCAGGGGATTTCTGGGTGGCATGCCTCGAAGGGTTGGAAGGGCCTATTCCGTGCTGTATCGCAATAGGTTAAAAAATTATTATGTATTCATGCTGTGCTGTAGAGACTGGATGCAGTCTGGGCTGACATGTCTGAGGGACTGGACCATTTTTTTGCAGAAAGATGGATTGTATTTATTCAGCTACTACCAATGGTAGGGAGGGTCATAAATTAAAGCATAAATGAACTTCTTTGTGAAACTTTTTCAACTAGCAGCTGATTCTTTTCAATTGCGGTCAAGCAGTCTATTGCACCAATTAGCTCAGACAATCATTTCAAACAGAATAAAGAACTGGAGTTTATTTTTCAGCCTCTCTGCACTGCTGAAACAATTGGAAATTGCTCACAGGCGAAATATGGAAAAGCTTTGTGCTCATAAACCAATCCGAATCAGATTGTTGCCAAAACGGGCAATTAAAGTAAGACAATGGATCTTGAAGCACATGGAATTACAACAAAATCTGGCCGCTGAGTGAGTTTATTTGCATAGCTACTTGTTTGCATAATAATTCACACAAAATGCTAGAGGAACACAGCAGGCCAGGCAGCATCTATGGAAAATGAATAAACAGTTGACATTTCGGCCGAGACCCTTTTCTCTCAATTTGCTAGTACTCCTGCAAATTATTCTCTCTCACAATTGCCCAGGAAAATTCCTTCTTCTCCAGCCCTTGACCTTTTTTAGCCCACCTGGCTTCACCTATCACCTTCCAGTTGGCCTCCTTCTCCTCTCCCCACCTTTTTATTCTGGAATCTTCCCCCTTCCTCCTCAGTCCTGAGGAAAGGACTCGGTCTGAAAAGTTGGCTGTTCATTCATTTCCTTAGATGCTGCCTGACCTGCTGAGTTCCTGTGCGTTGCTCTGGATTTCCAGAACCAATCATTGTGGCACTCCACTAGTCAGAGAGGCAACCATCTACTACTACTCTCCGGTCTAACACCTCATCTTGCGTGCCGAGTGACTGAACCTTCTTGACCAACCTCCCATGTGGGACCTTGTCAAATGCCTTACTAAAGTCCACGTAGACAACATCCACTGCCTTGTCTTCATCCACTTTCCTGGTAACTTCGTTGAAAAACTCTGTAACCTGCCATCTATGTGCACCCAAATACTTATATATCCAGTCCCTTAGAATGCTTTTCAATAACTTTCCCATTACTGATGTCAGACTCACCCACCTAAAATTTCCTGGTTTACATTTAGAGCCTTTCTTAAACAGCGGAACAACAATGGTTATCCTCCCATCCTCTGGTACCTCTCCTGACACTAAGGAAGGTTTAAATATCTCTACTTAGGCTCTGACAATTTCTGCACTTGCCTCCTGTAGGGTCCGAGAGAATACCTTGTCAATCTCTGGGGACTTAGCCACCCTGATTTGCCTCAGGACAGCAAACATCTCCTCCTCTGTAATCTGTATAGGGTCAATGGAGTTGTTGCTGCTTTGCCTCACTTCTGTAGACCCTGTATCCATCTCCTGAGAAAACACAGATGCAAAAAAAAAATTAAGATCTACCTCATCTCCTTTGGCTCCACACGGAGATAACCATTCTGATCTTCCAGAGGACCAAATTTGTCCCTTGCAACCCTTTTGCTCTTATCATATCTGTAGAATCCCTTAAGATTCTCCTTCACCTTGTCTGCTAGGGCAACCTCATGCCTTCTTTCAGCCTTCCAGGTTTCCTTCTTAAATGTTCTCTTGCATTTCCTTTTCTCGATAGCACCTCATTTGTTCCTACCTGCCTGTACCTGCATTTCAATTGCAGTTAGACACTGAAAGCATATCATAAGGAAGAAGGAGAAGAAGAAGAATAGCCCTTAACTCGGCAGTGGAGTTATTGGGGCACCATCATGATAGTGTTTCCGTAGCAAGCTATTCTTGTTTTTATGAGGCCGAGTTGCTAGCTGGACGCTCAACCCGACTTGGATTCGAACTCAGGAACCTTCACTCTGGAGTCCGGTGCTGATATTATTGTGCCACCAAGCGGGACAATATCATAAGGAGCAGTCAAGATTTGACTTTCTTTTTACAAACAAAAAAACAAAGTAAAATTTACTATCAAAGGACACATATGTCACCATATCCTATCCTGAGATTTGTTTTATTGTGGGTATTTACAGTGAATACAAAGAAACACAAAAGAATCAATAAAAAAAACACACGCAACCAGATAGACAAGTAACCAATGTGCAATACAGGACCCAGGCTGTAAAAATAGGGGACAACCTCTCCTCTACAATCATTCTGAGCACCGGTGCCCCACAAGGCTGTGTACTCAGCCCCCTGTTGTACTCACTGTACACCCATGATTGTGCAGCCAAGTTTCCATCGAACTCAATATTTAAGTTTGCTGATGACACCATAATTGTAGGCAGTATCTTGGGTAATGATGAGTCTGAGTACAGAGAGGAAATTAAGAACCTGGTGGCATGGTGCGAAGACAATAACCTATCCCTCAACATCAGCAAGACGAAGGAATTGGTTGTTGACTTCTGAAGGAGTAGCAGACCGCACAACCCCATCTACATCGGTGGTGCGCAGGTGGAACAGGTCAAAAGCTTTAAGTTCCTCGGGGTGAATATCACAAATGACCTGACTTGGTCTAACCAAGCAGAGTCCACTGCCAAGAAGGCCCACCAGTGCCTTTACTTCCTGAGAAAGCTGCAGAAATTTGGCCTGTCCCCTAAAACCTTCACTAATTTTTATAGATGCACCATAGAAAGCATTCTTCTAGGGTGCATCACAACCTGGTATGGAAGTTGTCCTGTCCAAGACTGGAAGAAGCTGCAGAAGATCATGAACCTAGCCCAGCACATCACACAAACCAATCTTCCATCCTTGGACTCACTTTACACCACACGCTGTCGGAGCAGTGCTGCCAGGATAATCAAGGACAAAAAGTGTGTTGGCTGGCTGGGAGAAGGTTCAGGAGCTTGAAGATTCGTACGGCCAGATTTGGGAACAGCTTCTTTCCAACTGTGATGAGACTGCTGAACAGATCCTGACCCGGATCTTTCCCTTTTCTATTTTCTAATTATGATTTATAATTTAAATTTTTATTATATTTATTTTGATTTGTACTTCAGGGAGCGCGAAGCACAGAAACAAATATCACTGTGATGATTGTATGCTCGAGTATCAATTGTTTGGTGACAATAAAGTATAAAGTATAAAGTACAAAACAAACTGTGAAATGATAAAACAGCAACAAAATAATAGCAATAAATAAATAAGGAACAATAATAGTAATAAATAAATTTTCCATCAGATAATAACTGTATAAAATGCTGGATAGATCACAGTGTGTTGAGGAATTTAGCACATCAAAGCTACCTGGTGTTCCTGACCTACAATTCACAATTGGCTGTTGATGTTCTCTCAAGTCAATGGTGGTTTGGTAAATCAATGTGGGAGAAGTTACATAAGACCATAAAACACTGGAGCAGGATTAAGCTATTTGGCCCATCGAGTCTGCTCTGCTATCCCATCATGACTGATTTATTATCACTCGGCTCCATTCTCCTGCCTTTACCCGCCCTTACTAATCAAGAACCCATCAACCTCCGATTTAACATACCCAATGACTTGGCCTCCGCATTAGTCTGTGGCAATGAATTCAACCGATTTACCACCCTCTGGCTAAAGAAGTGCCTCATGAAAGAAAGATGCTGAGCATATTTATGGCAGAGGTGAAAAATTAGTTACGTTCACTTTGAAGAGAGTTTCTGCAGTTTATTCCCCAATTCTACCATCTTGTATAAGAAAAAAAAAGGTATTAAGAATCCGGCATTAGGACATTACTGACACGGCCAAAAAAGAAACCATCAATGATTCAATGATGCCTCTGGAAAAGACACTGTGAGAACTGAGAAGTCCACCGTATTTATTTCCAGGTCCGTGTCCCCCCCCCCCCCCCCCCCCCAAAGTCGAAGTTATCAAATTCATGTTCATGATACACAGATATCAGTTCTACTGGACTGGACACAGTTTACAAATGTTTAACTGACAGCTCCCCGGTCTACTTCTCTGCTCTGTGTCCCTTAAAAAATGCACTGAGCACATTCTTCAGGAGAATAGACACAGTTAAATAAGCTAGTAGGAGACAGACTCTGGGCAGCCTCACTGGGGCCACAGTTCTCTTTGTCTGCAAAGCACAAAATGTACACACGATTCTAATCACTTGATCGGTTCAAAAGGACCCCTGGCAGACCAACTTCCCCAATAGTGTAATCGGCTGGTGGAGTGGAGATAGGCCTCCACCCAAGGAGGGGTAAGGTGCTCCCTCCCTCCACTAGGCTGCAGGTCACCTTTGGGCAAGATGTAACATCTGCTTATCACCCCTCTCCTCTCACCACAAATCAGGGCATGTGAAGCCACGGGAGCTGGTGGTGGATGGTCGTATGAGCAGCTGGTGGTGGATGGTCGTATGAGCAGCTGGTGCACATCACAAGTCCTGGTTATGCGACCTAAGAACACAAGAACACAAGAAATAGGAGCAGGAGTCGGCCATCTGGTCCATCGAGCCTGCTCTGCCATTCAATAATATCATGGCTGATCTGGCCACGGACACATCTTCACCAACCTGCCTTTTCCCCATAACCCCTAAATACCCTACTATGCAAAAAGTACCACTGTACTCTGCAACCACTGACACCAGGCAGACAATCTCTGGAGAGTATTGATAATGGCTGGGGGTGGTCACCCGTCTTGTAAAGACACTGCCCAGAAGAGGGCAATGGCAAGCCACTTCTGTAGAAAGATTTGCCAAGAATCATCATGGTCATGGAAAGACCCTGATCGTCTACACCATATGACATGGCACATGATGAACGAATGATTAGTGTGAATCTGTAGTTCAGCAGTAGGATTGCGAACAGATACTGAATACAGGTGTTCCCCCCTTTACAAAGGTAGAGCGTTCCTATGAAACCTTTCTTAAGCCGAAGAACCATTAACTTATATGGGAACAATTTTCATAAAGGCGAAAATCCTCTTTGTAATGCGAAAGCAGGTTACAAATGTAGGTCTTTTGTAAAAGCAAAGTGGCGTAAAGCGAACATTCGTAAAGCAGGGGACACCTGTATCAAATTGCATCTTACCTGTTTCTGTGCAAATCAATTGTCCTTGCAGCCAACAAGAGCGTAGAAATGTGAATGAAAGAAAGCCTGACTAATGGCTAGGTATCTCACATAATAATCTCTGTGGACAGGTGGTTGTTCTGGGATCAGATTATTGAATCTGGGATCATTATACTCAATCAGATAATGGAAGGATCACCAGCAGGCAGCATGCCACCACAAGTTGTGAGTGTCGTGCAATGCAATGTTAATGGATGTTTCAGTAACATAAGAAAATATGATTTCATAAACCAATATGAAAAATTAGAATCAGAGTTTCTTATTCTAAACTGTTCCCTGCGATTTATTTTCAGCACAGGTGAAGATCTTTCATTTGGACAAACATCTGGTGTCTGATGTGAAAGTTTCAATTTCCAGCTGATTTATTTCTCCTTGAAACATGCCAGTGGTTGCTCCATGGATATTTCACCCAATCGGCCATCTTTCAGGGTGTTTTGGCAGGTAACTTGGTCTATCTCTGTCCTTATCTGATGCCCATCAGTACACGTGCACCAGCTCCCACTGTCGACCACCCAGGAGTTAGAACCAGGTGGATTTGTCCACCATAAACACAAGAAAGTCCGCAGCTGCTGGAAACCTAAAGCAACACACACAAAATGCAGAAGGAACTCAGCAGGTCAGGCAGCAGCTATGGAGATGAATAGACGGTCTACATTTCGGGCCCAGACTCTTCTTCAGGACTGAGAAGGAAGGAGGGAAAAAGCCAGAATACAAAGGTGGGGGGAGAGGAAGGAAGGTGATAGGTGAAGCCAGGTGGGTGGGAAAGGTCAAGGACTGGAGAAGAAGGAATCTGATAGGAGAGGAGAGTGGACCATAGGAGAAAGGGAAGGAGGGAACCCAGGGGAAAGTAATAGACAAGTGAGAAGAGAGTAGAATAAGGAAGTGGGAGGGGGGGGGAGTTTCTTTACTGGAAAGAGAAATTGATGTTCATGCCATCTGGCTGGAGGCCACCCACGTTTTGCTCCTCCACTCTGAGGATGGCCTCGTCGTGACACAAGGGGAGGCCCTAGCTCAGAATCAGTCGTAACACACTTGTCTCTCGGTTTGCACACATGCATTGATGACAAGGTTCCGCTCCAGGAGCCAGGCCATCGGAAGTGCTTTCAGTTTGTTTGTTTCTTCATTAAATTAGGTAGAGAACCCTAAGCAGATCGAATGGATTTGGAACAAAACCAGAATGCTTTCTGGGCGAGCGCTTGCCCTTTGTAATTTGCACTGTCTGATTCAGTTTATCAACACACTGTTGTCCGCTACAGCGGAGAGTCTATCTCACATAACCAGCACTCTGGGGAAACATTCTAATTTCTAGTCTTGCTTGAGACTTGTTAATTCTCCGCTCCTGATAAATTATATATTAGTTTGCATGCAGATTAAATAGGATCAATGGTGTTTTTACTTCTAGATTAGGTCTCTTAAATTTACAATGTGTTTGACTTTGGCACTTTTGCCAGACTGAGAGTTCAGTGATTGAAATGTACGCTCACCAGAAAACTTATCAAAGTGAGTATGACAGGCGGGATGACAGCTTCAGGTAATGCCCTTCCCAGGCAATTCCAGTCCATTTGTCTCTCGTTGCCAAGCTTTCCTTCCATGGATTTCCTGGTTTATAAAGGAGAAAAATACCCCATGTGTTTCGAATTACTAACTCTGCTAAAAATTGTGGCTTCCTCGGCAATTTCCAGGGAGAGAGTAAGTATTGATCAACATGAGCTGCAGCATAAAACCAGAAAAGATGCAAATTGACAAACGATTACTCACAAGATTTGCCAACAATCCCCTAGTTGATTAACAGATTTTACAAAATTGTTTTTTTTAAGGGGAAGTCTACTTGTCAATGCACCCTTTGAAAATATCAAGTATTTGGAATTACATGTGCATCAAATGTACTCGTGTTTTACTGCTGTGCTTGCTTTATTGATTTATGGTTTTATTTTGTTTAAGCAGCAAGAGATGATGTCATCATTGGAAGAACTGGCTTTCTGAGGTTGCTGAGACTGACAGTGTAGTGATGGAGTGGAGCAGCTGAATTAATGCCCAGGGTTTAAATGATAGGATTGTGAGGCACATTTGGGTTATTGTCTGTATCCGTGCTAGTTCACCATCATGCCCTTGGGTTGAGTAATTCATTCATGTGGGACTCAGCAATTCGAGGTTAATGTTAAAGAGTAAAAAAAATTGCATTAAAGTCCGGGGGACATGGATTGACAGTGTGAGGGGGTAGATTCAATGGGAGTGTGAGGGGTAAGTATTTTACCCAGTGAGTGGTGGATGTCTGGAATGTGCAGCCTGGTATGGTGGTAGAGGCAAATAAGTCCTGAAGAAGGGTCCTGGCCCAAAACATTCTTTTTCATAGATGCTGCCTGACCTGTTGAGTTCCTGTAGCATTTTGTCTGGGTTGCTTTGGACTTCCAGCATCTACAGACTTTCTCGTGTTTGCAAAATACATTAGAGGCTTTTAAGAGACTAGGCAGATGAATGTGAGGAAGATGGAGGGATGTGGGCACTGTGTAGGCAGGTTGGATCAGTTTTTGGTGCTTTTATTTGATTTACCTTTTGGCCGATTTGGCACAACATTGTTTGCCAAAGGTCCTGTTCCTGTGCAACATTTGTCTATGGCAACTATTTTTTACAATTTTATTTTTGAAAGGCATCCAAATGGATAATCTTGATGATTAAGTACATTTGCAACAATAACACTCACTGATGACTTGATTAGGTACATTGTATATCTGCTCATAAATCAGCCAATCACGTGGCAGCAGCTTAATGCACAAAGCATGCAGACATGGTCAAGAGGTTCAGTTGTTCAGATCAAAGATCAGGATGGGGAAAATGTGATCTAAGTGACTTTGAGTGTGGAATGATTGTTGGTGCCAGATGGGGTGGCTTGAGTATCTCAGAAACTCTTCATCCCCTGCGATTGTCATGCACAACTGTCTCTAGAGCTTACAGAAAAAGGGGTGAAAACAAAATTCAACCAGTAAGCAAAAACACCTTGTTAATAAGAGAGGTCAGAGGAGAATGGCCAGTCTGTTTCAAGCTGACAGGAAGGCGACAATACCTCAAATCATCACTCGTTACAGTAGTGGCATGTAGAAGAGCATCTCAGGATGCACAACATGTCAAACCTTGAAGTGGATGGGCTACAGCAACAGAAAACCTCAAACATACACTCAGTGGCCAATTTATTAGGTACCTCCCACATCTAATACAGTTGCCATGAGTGTATATGGTCACGACAGTTTCTATCTAAATGAATTTTCCAAATATGCATATCCAAGAACCCTAGGTCTATGTTTTTCATCTGGAGATGGAAATAGATCTGCTAAACTCACCTTACAATAAAAAGAAATATCTTTGGTAGAATCCTTTCCTGTTTATCAAGTCAAAATTGTCCAACAAAGGGCTATTACACATCCTAGCATTTGATAAAGGAAGGAAGAGTAGAATATAGGAGTAGTCTAACAAGAAACATAAAAACAGACCATAGAAGCTTCTAAAGATAAGAGAAAGGGAAAAGATTAACAAGGGTTAACAAGCATAGAGGAAGTCAGCAGGTCAGGCAACATTTAGAAAGGAATAAACAGTCAACGTTTATTCCTCTCCATAGATGCTGTCTGACCTGTTGAGTTCTTCCAGCATTTGTGTGTGTGTGTGTGTGTGTGTGTGTGTGTGTGTGTGTGTGTGTGTGTGTGTGTGTGTGTGTGTGTGTGTGTGTGTGTGTGTGTGTGTGTGTGTGTGTGTGTGTGTTCCTCAAGATCTCCAGCATCTACAGAATCTTGTGTGGTTATAACAAAGGCTAATATAATCTATTACTGAGAGAAGGCCGGCTGGTGGTGTAGTGGCACCGGTGCCAGACTTTGGAGCAAAGGCTCCCGAGTTCGAATCCAGCTGGTTTCAGATGCCCAAAACACTCTGTATGATGAGCAATCACCAAGAAGATCGGTGCAAAGAGCTTGTCATGAGTTAAGGGCGCACGCACAGAGAAGCAAGGTCTATGAAGTGTCCCTATCTTCATTGAAGAGTGCATAAAATAATGTTGAGAATTAAAGGGCATAAAATAATTCTGATAACTAAAGGTCTAAAGTAAATGAGGAGCTCAAATAGCATTTTGTAAATATGTTAATGAGAGTGAAGGGCAGTAAACCGTCTGCGTTCTGGGGTTTTAAACGTGGACCCGTGGAGATGGTGGATGCCCAGTCCTTCATCCTTCAAATTTGTAGAACGGGCGCCACGGCAGCGCAACATTATCACAGAGTTTGGAATTCAATTCTGCACCACCTGTAAGAAGTTTTGACGTTCTCCCTGTGACAGCCTGGGTTTCTCCCGGGTGCTCCAGTTTCCTCCCGCAGTCCTGCAGTTAGGAGGTTAATTAGTCATTGTAAATTGTTCTGTGATTAGGCTAGGGTTAAATTGGTGGGTTGCTGGGCGGTGAGGCTCATTGGATCAGAAGGGCCTGTTCTGGAATCAGCATCAGAATAATATCACTGACATTTGTTGTCATGCGGTAGCATTAATTTGCAATAAATAATAATAAACATTATTATTGTAAATTACAGTAAGAAATATATATATATATATATATATATATATATATGTCTAAAAAGTTAAATTAAATGAGCAGTGCAAGAAGATTTTAAAAAATGTAGTGAGGTAGTGTTCATCAGAGTCAGAATCAGGCATATGTTGTGAAATTTGTTGTGTCGTATGTGATGGCAGAGGGGAAAAAGCCACTCCTGGATCATTGAGTGTGTGCCTTCCTGGCTCTTGTGCCACCTCCCTAATGGTAGCAATGTATGTCCTGGGTGATGGGGGTCCTTAATGATGGATGCCGCCTTTTTGAGGCATTGCACCTTGAAGATGGATCTCAAAAGTTAAAAAAAAAATTCCTATAGATTGAAGGGTTGCAATTGTAACCTTACTAATTAAGAAGGAAGGAGAGAGAAAACAAGGAACTATAGACCAGTAGTTTGTTAAAAAAAAAAAGCTGGAATCTATTATTAAAGATGAGGAAACAGAGCATTTGAAATATGTGTAATAGTAGGATTGGAGCGAGTTGACATGAATTTGTGAAACAGACGTCATGTTTGTTAGATTTGGTCAGGCACTTTGAGGATGTAACTTGCAGAATGGGTAATGGTGAAACTACAGATGAGGTGTCACAGAAGAGTGCGTTTAATAAAATTAGAGTGCATTGTAGTGGGAGTAAAATTATTGGCGTAGTCTGAGGATTTCAAACAATTACAGTTCTGTGATTACCATGACTGATCAAAGCATTTTATTCCAGATTTGTTTAATTTAAACTGCCCGGCTGCCACAGTGGGGTTTGATCCCATGCAGGTCCAGGTCTCAGTTGGCAAGTCCTTCATAGTCACAGGTAGGCTGAATTTGTTACAGTACCATACCCCGACGTTAGCCAGAGGCGACTGGATGCCGTCACGACTGCCGACTGACAGGACTGAGGTCCAGTGTGTGAACTGAAATACGGGTCTTGGAATTCCTTGGTGACCTTATTGAAGTCACAGCAAAAAATATTTTCAGATTTAAAAGGACATTCAAAAAATGTCAGCAGGCTCAACCCACTTTTGCGAGGAAGAAATTAGTTTGTGGACAACCAGGAAGGTAGAGGTCATGAATAGTTTCTTCAGGAGCCATGGGTCTGTCCTCTATCTGCTGTGTACCATACCTGTAAAGGTCATATCTTTTGCTGACTGCTTAATATCACTGAGATAATGCTATATAATGCTTAGCTTATACTTGGCTATGCTGAAGTTTCATCACTCTAAGATTGCTTGTTAATAAAGGATTGAATAAAGGATTTGACTTTTGGATCACCATTGGAGCTGGGAGCGCATCATGCAGGTATAACACCTCCGTAGCGGTCACAGGCAGTGGCAATTGTTCTGTTTTGGTTTTGGTTTGGTTTTGCTGCTACAGTTTCTTCTTACTTTGATTGTTTGGTCAATAAAGGAAATGTAGATGTCCCCGCCTCGAATTTCCCCTCCTCCAATTACAAGGCCTTTTCATAAGCACTCCCGTGTAGTTTGCTCAGAGCTGGGACACAAGTGAGTGAAGAATTAATATCTCACAGGTTTCAAGCTTACCTACTGCCTGTTACACTGTTGGTGTTTAGGGCAGTTATGAAGGTCCTTCATCTCTGCTGGTGTTCAGGGCATCCACACTGTCAGTTTTCACTACTGTCAGTCATGCAAGTCCCGGGCGGAGACTCAGGAATACCGTCACACTGGGATGTAGAAGGATCCTTCATTGCTGTTTCCGTGACAGTTTTGTTTTACTGGTCAGGGTTGTTGACCCCAAACCTGGAGGACTGGTGGACCAGTCTTCGTCTGGCCTCTACCCTTTGACCTGTTTGGCATGGGTGACCCTACCAAGAGCTAACGCATAAAGCCCTGACCCCAGCCAACATAGCTCACTGGGTCATTGAGGCACATAAGCCTCCAAGCCACGATTTAGTGTTGTGCTATGTGTCTCGTATAGCACCCTCTCAAGCAGGCAAAGAGCAATGAGAGTTCTTCAGTCTCCCGCCAACCTTTATTCTTTCAGGCTCTACCTCGCAGATTAGATTCACTGCTTGAGGGACTATGCAAATCACAGCTCAGCTATTAAATCCCAAGCAAAATAATCCGTTGCACAAATTGCATGAGCACTTTCAGTGATGCTAGAATATTTTAAGTTCTTTTGTTACAGCAAAAGTTATATAGGACTCTTCTTAAAGCACAATTAAAAGGGAAAAATAGGAACAAAAAAATCATGGCTGCAATAAATCATGGCTGAATGGACTTCAAAATTTACATTCGATTTTTTAAAGTGGAGATCTGCGGAACAGGATGTGCCTTTACAATTGGTGTTGCAATATTACTCCTTATCTCTCCTGATAAGTGGGCACTAGGCAGCTCTGATTCTGGTTCTTCTCACCTTTGACACCATGCATGCTTTTCAGCAGGCCCCCTTTTCCACTATTCTGGTTAGAAGTTTCATTCCTGGTCTGACGAGTATATTTAGCTTTGAATAGCATCTTCATTACCTTATATAGCAGGGCCCAATTGAATTTCACGCTCCCATTATTAATAGACGAGGGAGAACTTCATTCAACACTGCCAAAAATAGCAGGCAAATACTGAAGCAGAGAACATGAGTTTAACCCCCTCACCGACTCAAGCCAATCTTTTCTCTAAACAGCCTCATGTACAGCATGAAATTGCTTTGGCTGATTCCTTGCACAGTAAATCTGTTTCCTTCTTGAAATTACTTTTTCTTTGTGCAAACTACATTTAAAGCCCAGTGATTTGTCGTGGTTGTATGAAGTTTGAGGGAAATAAGATCACAAGCTTGGTGCCCATATTGAACTGTGTCTTAATTGATCGGTAGATAGGAAAAGCTTTAAGTCCCACAAAGCAACCATCGCTCAATGTATTGTGAAGAAACGAGCTTGTGGTCAGAGCATCTATACTAAAGTAAGACTTGCTAAAGAAATTACTGAGACCTGTTGTGACTGTCCAACGGCAGCTCCACAGCACTTTGAGTAACATGCCATGAAGACCTTGCTCTGTTGTGTTGGCTGATTTGCTTTCATTTAAAAACATCAAGTGACACTGAAGTCGGACGTGCCAACAAATCAGGTCCAAGATGCTCTAAAGAGTTGGTAACTAGTCCAGGACAGCATCAGTCCCTGCAAGAGCTTGGGCAAAAGTTAACTCTTGACCAACCCTGGGGTACTGGGCTCTTTGTCTGCATTACTGTTTTAGTAAGAGAAGAATTGGAGATGTAACACAGCCTTTATGTAGACTGAACCATAGTGGTCCAGGGCCAGGCATTTCTTCCCTCTGAGCAAATTTTAAGTAATTCTTAAGGCAAAATTCTTTCAGTCACACACACACGCTGCTGGAGGAACTCAGCATCTGATGGCGATTTGGGCCAAGACTCGTCATCAGCGATGGAAAGGAAGGGAGAAGATGTCAGAATAAGAGATGGAGGGAGGGGAGGACAAGCTAGAAGGTGATAGTTGGAGCCAGGTGGGTCGGAGTAGAGGGCGATGAAGTAAGAAGCTGGGAGGTGATATGTGGAAAAGGCAAAGGGCTGGAGAAGAAGGAAACTGATAGGAGAGGAGAGAAGATTATGGGAAAAAGGGAAGGTGATAGGTGGGTGAGGAGATGAGATAAAAAGCCAGAATAGCAAAATGAAGAAGAGGGAAAGGGGAGGGGAAAATTACCAGAAGTTGGAGAAATCGATGTCGTGCCTTCAGATTGGAGACCACCTCGATGGAATATAAGTTACAGAGCACCTAAGTTACAGAGAAAGGTTGAACAAGTTAGGTCTTTATTTTCTGGAGCGTAGAAGATTGAGGGGGGACTTGATAGAGGTATTTAAAATTATGAGGGGGATAGATAGAGTTGATGTGGATAGGCTTTTTCCATTGAGAGTAGGGGAAATTCAAATAAGAGGACATGAGTTGAGAGTTAAGGGGCAAAAGTTTAGGGGTAACACGAGGGGGAACTTCTTTACTCAGAGAGTGGTAGCTGTGTGGAACGAGCTTCCAGTAGAAAGTGGTAGAGGCAGGTTCGATATTGTCATTAAAAAAAAAATTGGATAGTTATATGGACAGGAAAGGAATGGAGGGTTATGGGCTGAGTGCAGGTCGGTGGGACTAGGTGAGAGTAAGCGTTTGGCACAGACTAGAAGGGCCGAGATGGCCTGTTTCCGTGCTGTAATTGTTATATGGTTATATAAGGTGTTCCTCCAGCCTAAGAGAGGCCTGACTATGGTGAAAGAGGAGGCCACGGATCAACATGACAGAACGGGAATGGTGATTGGAAGTGAAGTGTTTAGCCACCGGGAAAGTCTGCTTTTTATGGATGGAGCCGAGATACTCAACAAGTAGGTCTCCAATCTACGTTGGATCCCACTGATCTAGAGGAGGACGCATCAGGAGCACTGGATACAGTAGACAACCATAACAGGTTCGCAGGTGAAGTGTCGCCTCACCTGGAAGGACTGTTTGGGGCCCTGAACGGAGGCGAGGGAGGAAGTGAATGGGCAGGTGTAGCACCTTCTGCCACTTGCAGGGTTAAGTGCCAGCAGGGAGATTAGTGGGGAGGGATGAGTGGACAAGGGAAGCACGGAGGGAACGATCCCTGAGGAAAGCGGTGAGTTTGGGGGGAAGTAAAAATGTGTTTGTTGGTAGGGTCCCGTTGAAGATGGAGGAAACTGCGGAGAATGATGTGTGAATGCAAAGACTCATGGGGTGATAGATCAAGCACAGGACAAGAGCAGGCTACCAACCTTTCAGCACGCATAGTCAGATTCTACTTGCATTCCCTCCCCAGAGCGTACTGAGAATTGCAGCCCTTAAGCAAATGGCCCGACTTGCCTATTGAGGCACAAACAGTTTGCCCAGGTTTTTGAAATGAGAGCTGGTGCCAAATTTTGAGCTGAGTCTGGGTTTCTATTTGAGGTAGGAACCACACAAGAGCTCGGTTGAATTTTTAACTTCAGTCGTTCTACCTACATGTTGAAAACAATTATGTTTGTCCTGTACTTATTCCCCAGATATTATGTCACAAGACAGGCTCCTGCATGAACACCTTCTTCCCCAGGGTACTTACCGTTCTTTGCTCCCTGTGACATTATTATCAGCGTCGTCCTCCAGATGCCAGCATACAGTACCACAGCATGTTTAAAAAACTCTCTGTTTTATTGGATGTATAGCAGGTTCTCAGTTGGAAGAGAAATTTCTTTTTTCATAAAATATCTCTTATACGTTTCTGACAACGGGGACAGTTGAGTTACCAGAAAGGCTTTACCTCTACTCGAGGGAGCTGATGGCATTGTTCTATTTGAAGCACTGCCCTTCAGAAAAAGAAAGCACCTATTCCTGGAGTGGAGTGTCAGCTCAGATCTGTACCACAGCTTCTGGTGCACAACATTTCCAACTTGGAAGGAAGAATTCTAACACTGCTCACTTTATGGATCTGTAAATACCCGTGTGTACGTAAACATGCACGTGTGTATCTGCCTCTATCAGAGAGTGCATATGGGTATGTAAAGGTTTTTGTGACGGCCTTCACAAGCAAGCACTGTAACACTCTAGCAATCCGGGTGCTACAGTTGAATTGATAGCTTTAAAACTAAATCTAGTACAATGCCCATTTAATTTTAAAGTGTGAAAATGCAATATTGCGAATTACACTTAAATACAGTACTGTGCAAAGGTCATAGGAATATATATATGTAGGGTGCCTAAGACTTTTGCACAGTGCAGTATTTGTCAACATAGGGTGGAGAGCGAGTTTGTAGATCTGTCAGCAGCAGAGGATGTTGGGAATGAGGAGGGTGGAGTGCCACAGGAGGGGTGTGGGACAGGTGGCAGAGAAGGAGTGCCTGGGGCAGGGGGTGGCGTGGGTGCAGAAACACCCAGTCCTAGACAACAGGCAAGGTCATTTGATTACAAACAATTGGTTTATTGACCATTACCACTCCGTCCCCTCTCCCTTTTCCTTATCCCAACCATGATTTCCCCCTCCCTGTCCCCTTCCACTCTTAGTCCATAATAGAGACCCATATCAGAATCAGCTTTATCAGCACTCACATAGTTCATGAATTTTTTTTGCAGCAGTGCATAACATTACTACAGTACTGTGCAAAAGTCTTAGGCACCCTAGCTATCTATACTGTATATGTTCTTGAGACTTTTGCGCAGTACCGTATATTATTATCCCTTTTTGGTCTCCATAATAATCTGTTGCAATAATGAGTGGGAGTCATGGAATTCTCAATACAGCTCACATAATGTTTACTGACTATGGGGAATTCAGCACTTGCGGGGTTAATGGAACTCTGCCCTGGAATAAAATATAAACAGGTTGAAGCTGGCAGCTCAGTGAGATGCTCAGATCCTTACTGGTGCATTAAGTTGGAGTTAATAAAATAGCTTTTTTGTCATTGGTTGAAAATGAATGAAGATCTGTTGTTTTACCAATTGTACAACAGCTCCAGCAACACTTGTTGAACAAAACTGAATAAGGTAATATCAGCTTCATGCAGGGTTCAACTTCCCTTTTTTGTTTCTGTGTTTAACATTGTGGCTCGTGCACTGGCAGAGTTAAAGTTTCTTGCAAAGAATCTACCAGTTGCATGCAGACAGTAAAATTGCAGATGATTATTTAACTTGCAATTACTTTTAAGTAAATATGATTGTGGCATTGAGTGGTAGAGCTGAGTCTAGCATTGCCACTGGATCAACAACAGCCAACGTAAGTTTAAAATGAATTGAATGTTTTCATTAATGATTAGATATGCATTGAAAAGACAGTGCAGCTGAATTGGAGCATGTTGTGGTCTGAAGGTCTATTGGCTTGAGATGTGATACCATGCCTGAGTGAGTAGTTTATGAGTGTCAGAGTTTATGAATGTCATTTGAACTCAAAAGTTATTAAGTTTGAACTCTTACCAAAACTAGAGGTGCTTTCCATGAATGTGCAAAAACAGAGGTTGACGTTAATCACAGGAGACTAATGTGTTGAGATAGTTTAGCGGTGAAGCCTGCAAATTTAATGCACTACTTCTTGGAGCTGCTGGTTTTTGTTTCATGTGGCAAGATACAGCGAGTAAAACAATGGTAAAATTAATGATTGTCAAGGCTTGCTAAGCCTGGTAGTAGATAGAAGGAAATTTTACTGTGTTGAGATGTGAGAAATTCTTTCATCATTATTCATGGTGTAGATAAACGTCTTTATTTATGGACTATCTAACTCTTTTACGCTTTGTCTGATCATGTCAGCACAAGTTACAATGGTTTTTACCCCATAAATTGCTCTTTGGAGCTGAGGTGGTTTGTGAACTCGCTGGGAATGTAGTAAAATGCTATAATGTAGTAAGCCTCTTTTAATCCTGGATTTACCCCATCACAATCTATTGCTTAAAAAATTCCAGGCACTAGTCATTAGGTAGAAATAGATGACCTTCAAAATTATTGGAAGTTAAGGAACTGAAAGCTGCAAGTGAGTTGATTATAAGGAATAATTCAGCTTCTTGTTAGCAAGTAATGTGAAACTTGGCCTTGATATTCTTTTAATTGATATCAATTATGCAAATAATTGAGAAACTCCTAATTATTGGACGAAAATACCATAGTTGGCACAGTAGCATGATGGTTAGCACAATGCTTAACGTTACAGACAACCCGGGTTCAATCGCCACCACTGCCTGTGAGGGGAGTTTGTACGTTCACCGTGCGACCGTGTGTGTTTTCTCCGGGTGCTCCATTTCCCCCTACAGTCCAAAGACGTACCCCGGTTAGTAGGTTAATTAGTCACTGTAAATTGCCCCATGATTAGGCTAATTTAGGCCTAAATTGCCCCATGATTAGGCTAAAGTTAAGTCAGGGGATTGCTGGATGGCATGCCTTGAAGGGCCGGGAGGCCTATTCCGCACTCTATCTCAATCGATCAATCAATCAATCAATAAATATGAAATCCACAATCAGCCAGCATTATTATCAAGCTAGAAAAAAGGAAAAATTAAAGCTTAGTGTTTGATGGTATTTGTTGCTTGCCAAAAGGCTTTCATTACAAGATCCACTCTCCATTGAGAAAAGAATCTGGGCAAACCCCAGAGTAAATATCTTGCAGAAATAATAGACTTGCAGCACATGCTGAGAACTCTAGGTCAAGTTGCTGTTGATATCACAATAAGAACTTTAATTTATTCACATCCACTTGCAATGAACAGGTAACTCGCTGCATTAAAAGAGATTGGTAGGAAGATAAAAGATTCCCTTAGTCCTCAGAATGCATTAATGGAAAAATCACTTTCTAGGCAATGCAGCCCTGGATTTTGTTATTGGATAGAGAGGATGTAAGAAGTCAAAGTACATGAGATTCAATGAAAGAGGAGTGGTGGAGAGGAGGTTGGGAAGAACTGTGGGTGGGGTGGGGTATAAGAGGTGAAATTTAATTTTGGTTATTAGATAAGTATTGTGGCAACAGGGTCAGGTAGTGGTTAGCACAGTGCTTTACAGTATAGGTGACCTGGGTTCAATTCCTGCCACTGTCTATAAGGAGTTTGTACGTTCTCCCCGTGACCATGTGGGTTTCCTCCAGGTGCTCTGGTTTCCTGCCACAGTCCAAAGATGTACCGGTTGGTAGGTTAGTTAGTCTTTGTAAATTGTCCCGTTGCTAGGCTACAGCAGTGCAGCTGAAAGGGTTGGAAAGGCCCATCCTGTGTTTTATCTGAATAAATAAATAAATTTTCAAGAGGGAATATTTGCTTCTGATAAATTATTAGGGAAATAGTTCCTGTAAAAATGAGAAGAAAGTTGTTGAGTTTAACAAACCTTTAAATTACTTGTGCTCAGCAGTTGTATTTAGTCTCATGTACATACAAGCTATTTTCTTTCAAGACCAAGGAAAAAGTCAGTTGAGTGAATTGGTCCTCCCTGGTTTCCTCCCACGGTCCAAAGACATATTTCAGCAGGGACCAGAAAATTCTAGGCCTATAGGACTGAATTTAGGTTAATTGGCCATTGTAAATTGTCCCATGATTAAGTTAGGCTTTATCAGGGTTGTCTGGTGTTGCTGGGACAACATGCTTCAATGGGCTGGAAGGGCCTACTCTGGGCTGCATTGCTAAGTAACAACTATTTGCAAAACATGCAGAAATGTACTTCTTCAATGCTTTTGCTCCATTTCCAGTCTTATGCATTTTGTATATTCGAGACATTACAACGACAATATAGATAGATTACCTTTGGTCACTTTTACACTTTGGGATTAAATAAGAAACGTATGCTGAATTGTGGTATAATACAGAGATTCCTGGCTGTATGGTACTAGTGTCTCTACGAAGGTCTCCTTACATTCATCTATCTCTGGAAATACACAGAAAGCAGCTAGGACTGGGTATTCAGTCATAAGTGTAGGTTTATTAGCCCTGGATTTTTCTGGTCCCAGCTGAAATACAACATCTTTAAAGCAGGGTCAAATCACAGTCTAACTCAAAGTTGTAAATCTTTCAACTGCTCTTATGGGCCCTCCTGAAATAAGGCTTTGAAGGTATGCAGAGTACCAGCACTTTTCAGTGTGTCTTGCCTTTGAAAATGGGAGAAGAGGCAGGAAGTGGAGAATACACCTTCCTACCTCATTTACATCTTTGGATTGAAACTGTACTACCTGCATAGACACTCTGTGCTGGGAATCCCAGGCTGATAATGGTCAGGATGGGGAGTGGGAATCTTGTTCCAGTCATTATAGATCTACCCATGCAAATTTTGTGTTTCTAAGAGATGTACGTTTGTATTACTCAAGAAAGCTCATAACTAATTACTAGTGCATCTTTCTAGATTTTCATGAGAAGCAAACTTTCAATGAGTAGTTCCTCCTGAGTTTATGGTAAAAGCCTTGCACTTATGTGCCACCTACCAAGATGAACCAAACTCCCCCATTATTGCACCATCTCCAAAATCGAAGGATGTTGCACTCCAGACAAGCTGATTTGCTAATACTGAGGGTGTGATAGATATTTAGCAGGGGGCAGGGGTAAGTCTTTGCTCTTATTGACGCAATGCCTTGGGTTTTTTTTTAATATCTACATAGGGAGTAAATGGGACTGCAGGTTTAACATGGAATCTAAAAGATGACACTTCTAGTAGTACCCTACAGAAGAATATCTGGATATTTGTGAATAGGCCTCACGTTCAGGAATTGTATTCTGACTCAGAGGCAAGCGTGTAGTCGCATAAGCTGCAGCAGACACTTTGAAAAGTAAGTATGGCAAATCACGCCACTGAAAAGTTAAGGGGAATGTTCCATGTTATTTTTCATGCTATGTAAATGATTCCCCGGTCGTCGCCAAATAACTGGACGCTGAAAACTCACCTTCGTTCTTCAATCACACTTCATTTGCTTGTGCACGAGGAGAACGGCCCAGCAACCATCACCCTCACTGTTCCGAAGTTTGAACAAAGAAATATAATTTTTATGCAGAATTGACTAGTTGGATACAGAAACTGACCAACTGGTAACATTGTGTATGTTCAAATTCCTTATTTGCATGATTAATCACCAGTCATGCTACAGTAATACAGGTATTAAAAGCTAACAGAATCGACATGTTTTAGGCCAGTAATACTGCAGAGTCAGTAGAGTAACTGGCCAATAGTAAGTGTCATTCTAAAATCCTTCAATTGTATTCTTATCTTGTCTTGGCATTCCAAATGGCTCCGGTCCCCCTGCTGTGCAAAGGGAAGCTAAGCTCTTCAAGGACCTTTCTTGCCTGGGATGATGGCACATGATCTGTAAACTACCCTTGCCTGGACATTATCTTAACCCTTGCCTTGCCACAACTCCCACACCTCAGTTGGTAGACTCTTTGCTCACTCTGAGGGGGCAGAGGTCAGCTGCGGTCACTGGATTGTTTGAACTCTCAGATGGGCGGTCGTACAGTAGCTGCAATTCATTGCCTAGGCTCCAAGATGGAAAATGTCATCTCAGATGAAGCATATTGGAACCATTGAAGCAGGAACCTAGTGTTGGTGTCTTCAAGAAAAGATGGGAGACAGTGGCAAACATAAAAATCTCCAGCTTGTGGAAAACTGAGGTTAGGTGGAATGGGTACCATAATATTTCAGACTTTGCAGTGCAGAAGTAGACCAGTTCAGACTATTGTATCTATTGAAGCCCTAGATGAGCTATTTTGACGAATCACATTTCCCTTCTCTAAGGTGATGTTTCTTGTACTCATCCAAGTATACTTGATGTCTGCATCTGTCTCCACCACACTACCTGGCAGTGATTTGCAGTCCCCATCACACTATGAGTGGAAAGACCTTCTCCTCAACTCACCCCTAACTCTTCCACCATCGTCCCACATTCTCCAGTTAATAGGTCTACTTTGAAAGCATGACGTTTTTATTCAGAAAGTTGAATTGATATGCAGAAAAGAAGTAAAATTCCTTCTATAGCCAACAGTACTCTCTCTGTTGACTATATGCCACTCTACCACTTTCAGGTTGGAGGAGCAATACCTTGTATTCCATATGGGTTGCCTCCAAATTGAGAGCATGAACATTAATTCCTCTAACTTCCCCCCTCCCCTTCCCTCTTCTTCCATTCCCCATTCTGGCTCTCCTCTTACCTCTTTTTTTCCTCATCTGCCTATCACTCCTCCCTCAGGTGCCTCTCCTTCTCCTTTTCGCCCATGGTCCATTCTCCTCTCCCATCAGATTCCTTCAACTTCAGCCCTTTATCTCTTCCACCTATCACCTCCCAGCTTTTCACTTCATCCCCCCACCCAACTACCCAACCACCTTCCTCCTTACTAAGCTTCACCTATCACCTTCCAGCTTTTTATTCTGGATTCTTCGCCCTTCCTTTTCAGTCCCAACGAAGGGCCTCAGCCTGAAGTATCAACTCTTTATATTTTTTCTGTTGATGCTGCCTGACCTGCTGAGTTCCTCCATCATTTTATTTATTTATTGAGATACAGCACGGAATAGGCCTTTCCAGCCCTTTGACCTGCAATGCCTTAGCCTAATCACAAGGCCAATTAACCTACCATCTGGTAGGTCTTTGGACCTGGAGGAAGTCACAGGAAGGATGTTCAAGTTCCTTACAGGCAGTGGCGGGAATCGAACCGAGGTTGCCTGTACTGTAAAGTGTTGCGCTAACCACTACGCTACCGTGCCACCCCATGTATATAACTCTGGATTTCCAACCTCTGCAGAATCTCTTGCCATCACATTTATTAAAAACATCTTCCTAGTCATAGAAATTAGATCAAGTGAGGCCCACCTAAAGCAAAACTGCTAATTAGTTCTGAGAAACACACGTGTAATAAAATATAATGGATGTTCTTAACCAGCTTGATAAATCCTCTACTTGATGTACAGAAAGAAGATAAAAGAGGTGAAAAGGAGCTTAATGTTGCCTCTTTAAAACTGCAGGTGAATTGTATTACGTCATCAAGATGATCTACCAGTTCTAATTAGGAACAGCACGTAATCATCAAAAATGTAAAAGAAATTTCTGAAAAGGACAAAAGTGGATCATGACTGGCAAGGAGGTCTATTGAATTACAAAACAAAAATTACACAACATCTGAATATTTTTAGAGATGTTCTCCTTCCTCTCTACATCCCCAGCTTGGGTGTGCCCATGATGTTCACAAAACACCCCAAAGAGGATGAACATTTTTACTTCTGGTACAACAGACAGTGTCACCATAGACCTACTATTTCTCCAGGTAATGTACTCTATACCACTGATGGTTGTTTTAAAATTGTGCGTTACTTTAGACCTGTATCTTTCTGCTCATTGCAGGCATTCTGAATGTTATTAACCCAGTCAGTATTCTCACAAGCCTTGCTGTATCTGAGCGAATTAGATTTCTGACTTTGTCCCTGACTCCTGTTAATGCATTCAGTTGGAGGATTTCAGAAACTTACAGACCAACAGGATCTTTCTTCATCCAGCTCAGGTTTACTGTATATGGGCACATGGGACATAAATTTAGGCTCCCTGCTGCCTATAGCTTGGGAGGTTTGAATGTTGTTTAGGCTCAAATTATTCCACAAATCATTTGTGTACATGTGCAAAGATCGCTTACACACACATATATGTGTACACTCGTACCATAAATGTATAGAATTTTCAGAATAAAATGAAAGTTATTATACAGTGCTGACTTGTTCCACCACTTCCCAAATGGGCCATGAAAATCCAGCTAGAATTAATCAGGTGTGAGATGCCTAGGAATTTCATACATCCCAACTGTTGTCACATAAGCAGAATCACCAGAGAAAAGCATTTGAAGTAGTCTCTTCATTTGACAAAACGAGATAGAGTAGGCATCACACTGAGACCCTTTCAAAGGAAGAGGCCTGTTTGACCCAACACTACACAACGTTTTGTATGCTGAAGATCAAAGGACAATTCCATATTTACAATACATCTACAATGCTTCCTTTGAATTACACGCAACTTTCAAACCTTTTTCGGCGCACCCACACTACAGGCACCCAAATGAATTTTAAATGAGAATTATCTGATCTTCCAATTAACTGTGGTTCAAGGCTCTTAGGAACCCATTGTGCAGAGCTGCACTCTATATTTAATCAATAGAGAGAGAGAAAGAGAGAGGGGGGAGAGGGAGGGAGAGAGGGAGAGGAAGGGAGAGAGCACCAATTTCGATGTTTCAACAGGATGTTTCTTTATGATCTTTCCAATGGAAACCCAAAATGTTGTCTCACTCCACATCTCACAAGATGAAGGGCCTCAGCCTGAAATATCCTCTCCATAGATGCTGCCTGACCTGCTGAATTCTGAGTGTGTATTGCGCAATACTTCCAGCATCTGCAGAATCTCTTGTATTTGCTATTCCCTCTACCTCTGCTGTTCCTTCTTCTGCTGCTTATGCTCTCAGTATCTCCTTGATTCCAGTGGTGAAGACAACAAAACCAAATCAATATTCCAAGCTGTATTTATATTTGCAGTCATAAAATAAAACTGTGCATGTGCCATCTCACTAAATGTAATCAAATTTTTGTAGCTGACTTCTAAAATTATTTGCCTACCCTACTGCCCCTATACAGCACTTCCCAGTAATGGCAACACTTTGTAAGGCTGCTGAATTGAAATGGATGAAGATTCGATGATGACAAATTGGCACGAAGCAGGGAATAACGTGAGTATCTTGCAGGGAATCAGCTTTTGCCCGCAGTGGCATAAAAGGTGTGAGATGTGGTGGATAGCTTGTGTGAGGGTCTGGTGGGAAGGATAAATACTGAGTGGAAAAGATTGCTCTTGGTCAACCCTGAGGTTTGACTTCTCTGCTTCATTTTGTTTCTAACCTAGTCCCACTACCGCAGAGCGATTTGAGCTTGGTGCTCTTCCTGGTTCCCTGCGGGATGAAACCTTCCCCAAAAACAAAGATCTCTAGAGCCATGATGGGAAAATGGGAAATCTGCCCTTCCCTCATGGCTCCTCAGCAAGTCTCACGGAACACAGATTGCTGCCAAAAAGCACTTCCCCTTTAAGAGATGCAGGCAAGGCTTTAACGAGTGCTCAGGTTAGGGCCCAGAGGTAATGTGCTAAAGAGAATAGATAGCATTCTTAGGGCAGGCCAGTCACTATATAAGGCTGCAGTCTGAATTCTGTGTGGTTTCACCCTACAGTGGGTCAACAGGGCATGAATTAATTGTGCATTGCAAACCCAGAGCACATTTCCAGTTGCCCTCATTATGGCTTCAAGTCTTTTGGATTGGTCAGATGTGATTAGCATAAATAGATCTCATTAGACAGTTTGGAAACTTGTTCTTTCGGTTGCAACACACCTTAAAGTCTTATGGCTTCTTTGAAAGCAGCTCTAGAAATCTTGCAACCTTTATGAACTCCTCTGAAGCACCAAAATTAAGAGCAGAGTGTTCATCTTCCCCTGTCAGTCCGCCATGGTGTCCAAGATCTCAAAACAAAATACCCCATTTGCTCAAGTATTCTCTTTGTAACTTCTAAAATCAATCTTATTGTTAAAATTTACTGCTGAAGATAACCTGCAGTGCCTAAAACAGTGGAATGGTTGGATTTAGGATATTATTCTTTGAGGCATTATAACATTTGGTATGTCTGTCACAGTATGGCGTTGAATGGGAATCTACACCACAATCTTCATTATGTACTTAGTAACCCTTATGTGAAGTCTTCTTAAAGCATTGGACAGAAAGAACAGATAATTCAATAGCTACCTAGTATATCTCTTGATATCACAGCTCCAAATGAGGCTTGCAGCTGTTTACACAATGCCATTCATTTCAATAGGGGAACTACGATGTTAAATTTCTTCTGTGGAAATCCATATCTATCCCACTGACTGGTGAAATACAATACACGCGCTCCAATTATTCTTGCCCCTATTTTACTGGTGGTGAGTCACAGCACAGTCCTGCTTACAGGAGTGGTTTGACTTTGTGTGAAGCTGAAGGGCATCTCACAAGTAGTGGAAGTAGCCATTTTTATGGCAAATGGAAGGATGTAGGAAGGATGTAGCCATGGAGGTCGCAATGGTATTGTTTGTCCAACAGTCTGCTTTAAGGTATACGTTACTATGCCCAGCTGCTTGGCTATTCTGCTTGTGTTCGACTCGTGTTGGCAATCCCTGCATATCCGTCTGATTCCCTCCCAAACTGGTGCAGGATTTGCCTGTGTGAGGTACAGTATCTGACCAATGTTCTTCCTATTGATGCTACGGTGATTCATGATTATTTAGTGTATGCCTTTAGAGTCACGGTTTATTCTTTGGCATGATCTTTATACAGCATCAGGAATAAGAGGCAGAGTGTGAAAATCCCTTAACTACGTACTGTGCAAAAGTCTTGGGCACATATATATTGATAGCGTGCCTGAGACTTTTGCATGGTACTGAGGCAATTTTATGTATTGCACTGTACTGCTGCTGCAGCAAAAAATAAATCATGACATTTCAGAGTGATGATAAACCTGATTTTGATATGGGTCTCTATTGTCGACTGAGAGGGGAATCATGATTGGGAAAAGCTGAAAGGAAGGGAGGGAGAGTGAAGCACCAGAGAGATATTCTGCAAAGATCAATAAACCAATTGTTTGGAATCAAATGACCTTGCCTGGTGTCTAAGGACTGGGTGTGTCTGCACCCCCGCCCTTGGCGCTCCACCCTCACCATTCCCAACATCCTTTGCTCCGGTCAAATTTACAAACTTGCTCCCCACTCTACATTGAGAGGTATAGTGCTGTGCAGGTGCCTCAGCTATCCTAGCAATATATGTGTGCCTATGACTTTTGCACAGTACTGTATGTTGGGTTCTATTCAAATCAGTTAGCCCTGTGGCTATTGTCTGCCTGTTTATCTATTAAGGCAAGCGTTACCTTTGATCAGATGTCTTGCAATGTTGCTTCATCTTCTGAAGCAAGCACTGGATCACCTCATCTTTCTCCTTGACGGGCTATGAGGATGTTTGTTTATAACCACTGAGGGTTTCTCTGTTTGCCTTTCATGGAAATGGCTATTTTTGCATTGCTTCATTGTTTGTACGGATGTTCCATGGAATGTCAAAAAAATCAACATTGAAATTCCTCCCCCTCTTTTTCCAATAAAAATTTTCATCAAGTCCAGTCTGGATGTAGTGCTTTCTGTGCTGGGAGCACTTGATGATAGTTCAAAAAGTTGGATTCATTTGCCTTCAGGATACACCATGTCCCCACAGCTTTAATAAATATCATCATATTTAGAAGAATTTTAATTATATTGTTGAAAATTGACCTCTTTGGCAGAACTATTTACTATAACTGAAGTATCATGGATGAACACGTATTAAAGGCACAATGTAAAATGTGTCAGAATTAATAGAATTTTAAATATTATCACACTACAGATTATACTAATTCTTTATACCAGTCCTGGTTCGCAGAAGGATAATCTTTATGTTTGTGAATGAAGCTGGAACTCACCTTTGCTATCTCCTGCCCCTTAATAATAACGAGTATTTTATAATAGGCCAATACACTTAACATTTTTAAATAACCCTTTCTAACAGTGGATCACACACCATTATCCAGTGAAAAGGTATAGAGGTGGGAGATCCTAAATTCATTCTCTAGTTTAGGGGTTTCCAACCTGTGGACCATGGACCCCTTGCTTAATGGTATTGGTCCATGGTATAAAAAAGGTTGGGAACCCCCCGCTCTAATTCATTTTGCAATACTATTTATCCTTGTAATTCTGTGGTTGGAAGGGGAATTTTCTCTAGAATGTGCAGTTCTTACCTTAAATCAATGGTTCATTCGAGGAAGAGCATAAGTGAACTTTAGGTTTAGTCTCAGTAATGAAGGAAGATTGAAGAGGTAGGGTTGGTTTTCCTTAGAGCACAGGATACAAAGGGGGCCTGATAGATGGGTACAAAATTATGGGGGGCATAGGTAGGATAGATAGTGACTGTTTGTGACAGAGGTATCTCTAATCAGAGAACATGGATTTAAGGTGAGGATTAAAAGGTTTAGCAGGGATCTGAAAAAGAAAAGTTCTCACCCAGAAGGTGAATATAATCTGGAATGCTTTGATTAGGAAGGCTTGGGGGGGGGGGGGGGCGAGAGGTACTCCCATAGCATTTAAAAAGCATCTGCCTGAACTCTTGAATCACTAAGATGTAGTGGGCTAAGTACTGGGAAATGGGGCTTGTATAGATAAGTACTTGATGGTCAGTGTGGATGTGATGGATCAAAAGCTTTGTTTATGTGTCATACAACTCAACACCTGCACTTTGTCACTTGTGGTTGAAAAGCCTGCTGGTACTCACCATCGTTCTTCATGCTAGAAAACATATGTTCAGGTGCAATGCCATCTTTGCAGGTGAAAAACTGGCTCCTGGTCCAAGAAAGGAAAGGGTCCAGAAGAGGTTCACAAGAATGAGAGGGTTAACATATAAGGACCATTTGATGGCTCTGTGTCTGTACTCACTGGAGTTTTGAAGAATGAAGGGAGATCTCATTGAAACTTAGCAAATATTGAAAGGCATAGATAAAGCAGACGTGGAGAGGATGTTTCCTATAGTGGAGGGAGTCTAGAACCAGAGGGCACTGCCTCAAGATACAAGGAATTTCTTTAGTCAGAGGGTGGAAAAATCTGTGGAATTCATTGCCACAGATGGCTGTGGAGGCCAAGTCATTGTGTGCATTTAAAGAGGAGGTAGATAGGTTCTTGATTATTAACTACATCAAAGCTTATGGGAAGAAAGTAGAAGAATGGGGCTGAGGGGGATAATAAATCAGCCATGACGGAATAGAGGAGCAGGCTCAACGGTCCAAATGGCCTAATTCTGTTCCAATGTTTTATGGTCTTACGGCAGAGAAAATAGTTGAGAAAATGGAAAATATCTTACATAAATATGTGATTGAAGTAGGCTTGAATTATTACACTTCTAATTTAACAGTGTTTATCTGTTAGAGACAAATTGCACTATTGCACTTGTGTTGCTCTGCAATGGTGCAGTGGTTAACATCAAATAGGAGCATAATTAGGCCATTTGGCCTATTAAGTCTGGTGCACTATTTCTTCATGGCTGATCCATCTCAGCCCCAATCTTATGCCTTCTCCCCTTAGCCCTTCATGCCCTGACTAATCAAGAATCTATCAACCTCTGCCTTAAATATACCCAATGACTTGGACTCCACAGTTAATACTGTTGCCTCATGGCCCAAGAGCCCTGGGTTTGAATGTGACCCTAGTGCTGGCTGTACAAACTTCACTACTGGTTGCTGTAGTTTCCTTCCACATGCCAAAGAGATGGTGATTGATTAATTGACTATTGTAAATCACCTCTTAATATGGATCATTATCATCATCATCATCATTATGTGCTGTGTTGTATGATGTGGGCAATTATGGTCTTGATCTTGATTGTTCTTGGCAAATGTTTCTACAGAAGTGCTTTGCCATTGCCTTCTTCTGGGCAGTGTCTTTACAAGACTGGTGACCCCAGCCATTATCAATACTCTTCAGATTTTGTCTACCTAGTGTCGGTGGTCGCATAACCAGGGTTTGTGATGTCTACCGGCTGCTCGTACAACCATCCACCACCTGCTCCCATGGCTTCACGTAACCCTGATCGGGGGTGTGGTGTCTAAGCAGGTGCTACACCTTCCCCAAGGGTGACCTGCAGGCTAGCGGAGGGAAAGAGCACCGTGTGCCTCCTTTGTAGGGACGTATCTCCACCCCACCACCCACTTGGATATATGGCAAAAAACGAGGCAAAGAACAGCTGAAGGGCATGTGAGAAGGTATAAGTTGCAGGGCCACTGGGAAATTAGGAGAGGTTGACTAGAACTGATGGGGTTGCTCTAGACTCTAGTGTTCCCAACCTAGGGTCCACAACCCCTTGGTTAATAGTAGGGGTCCATGGCACAGGAAAGTTTGGAAACACCTGCTCTAGCGGAAGGTGGTGTGCAAACCACAGGTCTCACAGTTGCATTGAGGAAGTATGTGAATTAACAGCAGAACTTGGCTAGAGAACTGCTGACCTCTCTGTTCTAATGCCCTGTGCATAGGTCTAGGTTCATGTACGTACAGCACATATCTCACTGGTTGTGACCCCCACCTCCCACTTCTCTGTCCAAATGGTTGAATCTGACCTTAACAGGAGCCAAAGACATTTCATCTTCTACTTTACCTGCTGTCTTAATCTTGGGGCTGTAAAGGCAAAGCTTGTGTCTTAAGGTTTGTGATTAAAATAGCCATAATTCACTGTGGAAACACATTAAACTGTCCTGGCTGACCCACCGACTCCTTAATATTATTGTTGGATGGATTCAGTGGGGAGTTAATCCCAATCCTATCTACATTCCCAGTCTTAATTCCTGACACCAAAGTAAAAGAAAAATTCATGACTGGAGCCATCAATATGGACGAAAGGAGATGGATTATTTCCTATATTTGGTTAGATTTATTACAGTTATAATTTTTTCCCATAAAGTTAAAATTTCCCAGCTTTTCCCGTTGAGCCAGGTTGACTTCCAGCTGCTTTCTGGTCTCCCTGGCGTCGCACAGAAGAGTGCTCCCTGGCTGCAGGTGGGGTGACACCACTTGTCTGAGGTGGAATGTGTACATGAATTGTCTGTTTTTAAGTACTGCAGAAAGTAACCAATCGAAAAAAAACGGTCCAAACCACTCCTTCCTCAGTCTCCCCGCTCCCCATGGCCCCATAAGCTGCCAGATGAGAACCTTACTGAAGTGACATATGCTGGTCAGAACATTTAATTATCCAGTAATGCTGACACTCAGTTTGTTACCATAGTACTGCAAAGCACAAACTGTTAAGAGACTGTGTGGAACTGTTAGAAAGCTGAAATGCTTCTTCCCAGAAGAATTTGATGTTAAGATTCTCAACTGACTATTACATTTGCTTTCCCTGAAATTTTGTTCCATCCCTCATCGCCGCTAATACCTCTACCCTCCCCTTGAAGATTCCTAGGCACTCCTTACTGCTGACTGCAGTCCAGGCTTCTCAGCTGACCATTAGCAGTAATTGATACAGTCCTCATAGCTAATACAGTTGTCTGTGTCTTTTTAACTGCTGATCAGCACATTTCTACCTCAAGCCCCACTTCAATCTAGCTCTATTTGTTTGCTATTTAATAATATATTTTACTGCCCTTTGCTTTAGCGACTGTATTAAAAATGCATATATTTGTGGGCATGCACTATATCATCATTTCCTTCTGACGCAGATGTAGACGTTCAGCGTATTCCCCACATATAAATATCCCCCAGCAAGGAGTGTCTGAGTTATTTGCAGGGAATATTTTTATTGCAACCGGAGCCATGCTGAATGCATATCTGAAGAGAACGGCAGCAGACTGGCGCGAAACCTTGTCATCTTCACTTTTCTTGAGAGATCATGAGCAGCAATTTTCAAGAATCCATTGTGCACACTTTACTAAATACTGCAGTCACCAACACCCAATGAGCACTGGAGATGAGAGTTTGTACGTTAATAATAATTTTTCATCTGAATATGAGCAACATTTGAAAAGGGGAGGCAATATCATGGTTTCTATTAAAATTTGGAATCTTAAAAAAAAAATCACATTATTACTGTTGCAGGACTCTAGCTTCTTTCAACAGTCTGATACTAAAGAGTTATTACCTGCAGTTCTTTCTGAAATGGCTGAAACATAGGAGAAGCAGCCTCAGCATGCAATCCATTACTTATTCAGGGTCCTGGGACCATTAACTGTCATCCCAATATAACTAGTCTTTGCTAAAAGATTAAACAGTTGGGGCAGGGAGGGGGAGGGGTGGGGCAAGAGGGAGATAAATGCCATGCTGGAGACAGAACTTGCCTGGACTTTGCGACTGTCTGTGAGGGTTAGGTTGTCACAATTTGCACCAATGTGGCAGTATCATTTCCTAATCGAGAGAAGAGTAATATTCATTATCATATAATGTTCAGCCCAGGGTTTTTTTCCTGCTGCTCGTGAGGTGGTATTGATCTAAAGAGTGGGTTGGGGGGGGGAGGGTCAGCTGATACAGCTTTTGCATTCTATGAATGAACAACAGAAGAATGTAACGATCAGGAAAGGAGAGCTGCCTTGAGTGTATCCTGAGATTCTGCCTTGCACTATCCCGCGTCCCTGTGGCCTGTAACATCAGCATATTCATCACTGCTGTCGGTATTAGTGGACTGTTTGCAGCCTTCAGCCTTAATTGGGGGACACAGCACTTTGAGAGGAGAAAGAGGGGAACAAAAAAAAACGACGGTATCTCCAAGTCAGCGAAAGGACGATGAATGTGCTCCTTGAGGACGGTTGGGAAGGGGGGGGAAGAGGTAACGTTCAGCAAAAGAACTGATACAGTGTCCGAGTGGGCTGTGGTTGGTCAGCTGCTTTCTGGCTAATGACAGGTGCTGAATCAGGTTCATTGGTAATATTTCCATGAATGGGAGAAGGGGGGAGGTACAGCAAGGCCACTCCCAACCCAACCGAATGCAGAAAGTACAAGGAGCCTTCTGCCACCACTCCCAACCCCCCCACCCCCCACCCCGCCTCTCTCGACCCTTGCTAACGGATGACGCAGCAGAAATGAACTGACAGCTCGGAACAGGACTGGGTGACTTTAAAAATGGCTTCAAGAAGTCACCTCCTGAAACTTCTGCTGCAGGCAGCCGCCTGGGGATGTAGCCAGGTTGCCTCGTGCCTCACCAGCAGGGCAATTAAATGCTAAGGCTGCGCTGGAGATGTAATAAAGAAAGAGCAGTGAACAACTGTTAAGGTAATATTTGCCACATATGCAGCTTGTTTTTGTCATACATATGAATTAGTTGTGCCTGTATTACATGGAGGGTGGGGGCTGGAATCAGAGTGGTGGAGCGCACTCATTAACTGTTTAAGGGATTTTAAAGGTATGAGAATGCTGTATTCAGATCAGTTGAGAGTTACATAGGCTAATGTGCTTCTTAATCAAAGACTTTTTTATAACTGTATGTTGCATGTGGCCTGGGTTTTTTTTTAATTCGAGTCAAAACCTTTTGAGGGGTGGGGCTGATTCGTGATAAAAGGGGCCATTTTGCAATCTAATAAAGATGGGCTATCTCCATAATGAGTTTTGATTCCTGGCTTCTTGCTTTGTCCAGGAATGCGATGTGAGCATGTTTCAGCACACAGCTGTGTTAGCAGCAGCTTAACGTCGCTTGGAACTGGGAGTCAGTTTAGTTTCCCTAACAATGTGGCTGCTTTTCGAGGTTGGGGCTAAGCGTTCAGCTGTTTTTTTTAAAAAGGCAAACGGTCTTAGTGAGACACTTTTGCTTTCCTTGGAGTAAAAAAAAACTTTCAGCTCTGGATGTTGGTTACAAAGCAGTTTTTCAGTCAAGCTACATGATGTTATACAGACAGAAGTCAGTGCTAAACGATTATTACTGTATTAGGAAATAAACACGCTTCCAACTTATTATGTCATTTTGAAGAGGCGTTTGCATCAGCAAGAGCTTGTAATATATCCTGTCGTTGTCTTGTACTACATTAGATATGTGATATTTTTATTTATTTTTACAAGACAGTTAATGTCCAAAACCCTGGGTACAGCCTCAGTTAGAAGCCAGTGCCTCATCCTCGGGGACCTGGGTTTGAATCCAGGCCAAACGGAGCAGCTGAAGGACTTTTCTCTAGCAGAGGAGGGAGAGAGGGTGAGAGAAGCTGACTGTGTGATAAAACTGTCCTTTCACCTCTGTAGTCCACAAGCATGAGCTAGTCTGGCACCATCGAATGAACCTTCATTGTCTGATAGGTTTTAATTAAGGTTCAAGCACCCTCTGTCCAGATAACTTGTGAATTGTATCACTAGGGTAACATTTACAGTAGACTCCACACTTGTCACTGGCGAGTTAGCATTATTTTTTTGTTTTACGAGGCATTTTTATATAATTAGCTACTTCTAAAGCTGGGCGGTGGGGTGGAGATACATTTCTACCAAAGGAGGTGTGAGGCGCTCACTTCCTCCGCTAGCCCTCAGGTCACCCCCTTGGGCAAGGTATAGCACCTGCTTAGACACCCCCACACCCCCCTCCATCAATCAGGGTCACGAAAAGCCATGGGAGCAGCTGGTGGATGGTTGTACGAGCAGCTGGTGCAGATCACAAGCCCCGGTTATGTGACCACTGACGCCAGGCAGACGATTTCTAAAGAGTATTGATAATGGCTGCGGTCACCTGTCTTGAAAAGACACTGCCCAGAAGAAGGCAATGGCAAACCACTTCTGTAGAAAAATTTGCCAAGAGCCATCATAGTCAAGACTGTGATTGCCAGCGTCATACGACACAGCACATAATGACGGTGATGACTTCTATAATTAATGGCACATCTCGGGCTTATGATCATCCAAAAATATTATAACAACCTTGCCTCTGGCCAGTTTATTAAGGAATTTAAACATTGTTAAAGATTTTTTAATGCTTTACTTTTGCCACAGGTTTTTTTAATTAAATTTTTTTATTAGTTTTTCAAAACACTTAGATTTTTGTCCACCATTCACTTAGATTGTTGATCCCTTGGCTTCGTCAAGGCTCAATATTCTGTGATTGGTCAGTAAGTTGTGAAGCGTGCATAGGGTAAGACTCAAATGGTACTAGTAAAGAGAATTGAGGACTGCTAGTACGTGCAGAATCAGATTTTTTACATGAATTTTGAGTTTGGCATCCCACTGTGTTAGCTTTTTAAAGCTGCTAGGTGCATGTATTACAATTTAATTATGTGAATATGCATATGTTTATATTTGAAAATTTGACTCTGACCATGTTCATTTGTGTTTGTTCCTTGTATGAATGTGTATCAGGATTGTTATTCCATTATATTTTCTGTGTGTATTGGTAGTATATATTTTTCTTCTGGTTTTGAAATAGAAGTTACAGGGGCAACTTTTGAAAAACTGGGCAGTGGTTGAGCATTACTGCATCGTGACAGATCATCATAATTTGATGGGATGAAAATTGTCCACTGTACATTTATTCATGCCAAGTGTGAAAGGAGTGTGGGTATGATTATTTTCTATATTCAGGATAGCACTCAATGAATTAAAAAAATGGAGCAATATTAAAATAATTTTCAGTTTTGCTTAGAAATGTTGCATGGGAGTGTATCGTATTACAGACATCGATTCTTCCCTCTGTTGATGTTCAGATGTTGGTCTGACGGGGTGCAGCCCTAAAGCTAATTTTAATTGAGGCTTTGCTTACGACCACACCCTTCACTTTCCCACATTTCCTCGTGCTCCTGACCTGTTGATTGGACGACAGTTGTGGTAATGTATAGCATCTACGGAGAACGTTTTTTGAACCATCACCTCAAGGCTTTCAAAATTGGCATCTTATCAGAAAATGGCGGTCATTAGAATAATTGCTTTCTCCTTATGTCCTAAGATATGACAGTCAGACCAGTTGTAAGTTGACTCATCAACCATCCTTGCTTCAGGAAGTTCTGAAAGCTGCTTAGTCTGAAATCCACTCCTCTTGTGACCAGTCTTAGGCATGTATCACTGACAACCCCACTGCTCTTTAACACTTCATTGAAAGGTCTGTTGTCTGTTGACTTCCTACTTGGTATCCTCAGTGATATAAATTTCTGTGGAGTGTGGAGATCCTTCCACCACATTTTAAAAATTGCTTTATTCTATGCTTGGCAATTTTATGTAGAGAGATATTACCAGGAGATTTTTGTATGTCAAGACAAAACAAGGAACATCCAGGCCTAGGGGGTCGGACTCCAACCAGAGTTACGTACTTCTTCATATCTCCATATGAAATGCCTGGCTATGGAATGTAAAGAAGTATGTATTTGTGGTGTGGAATATCTTCCGTCATAGAGAAACCATGATCAATGAACAGATGAGAGACGTGCATGAAAGTCTTGTGGCATTCCAGTAAGGTAGTGAGTTTCCAACAGAAAGCTTGCTCACATTTCAGCGCTCTGATTGGGATCTTACCTCGGTCTAAACTGTGGGTGCCGAGACTGAGAAATGGTCTACAGTGAAAGTCATTCACAATTTTATGTGGGAGCTTGAGTCTAATGTAATGATACCACCTACACCCAGAGTCTGACAACAGATATAGTCCCTTTGGTAGTTGGAGGCTAGGGTTGGTGATAACCCTGTGCTTTGTCTCAATTTATTGGACACAGAAGCTGTTAACTAACTGTTCGTAACTAACAAAATATTAATTAACTGATCCTTCTTATAGTGAATTTATTTGTTAATTCAGTGGGGTATGCCATTCCCTGCTTAAGTAGATGACCAAACAAAAACTTCTTAAGACAGTGTAGTGTAAGAGCCCACTAATAAATATCCAAGACACTCCCTGTTTTGGATCAAGTGAATGCACCTACTGGAATGGTTAAAGGTATTTCCAACACTCCCTGTTGAATTTGCTTCCTGGCCTCATTTATTCTGATTGAGGCTCAATAGGTGCTGCATGTTATACATTGCTTTAATTTCATGTATAAGAAGGCCAGAGTTAATATTTCCAGACTTCCTTGTGATATAGAAAGGCTATTTTGGACCAAATACTGGCTCATAGAGTCATCATCATAAAGAAGTACAGTATAGTAGCAGTCCCTTCTAGCCCATGCAGAACCATTTATACTTCCTATTTCCATCAACCTGCACCTAGACCTTAGCCCTCCATACCCCTACCATCCATGTACCTTTCCAAACTTCTCTTAAACGTTGAAATCGAGCTTGCATGCACCACTTGCACTGGCAGCTCATTCCACACTCTCACCACACTCTGAGTGAAGAAGTTTCCCCTCATGTTCCCCTTAACCTTTTCAACTTTCACCTTCCCATGACCTCTGGTTGTAGTTCCACCCAATCTCAGGGGAAAAAAGCCTGCTTGTATTTACCCTATTTATACCCCTCATAATTTTGTATTCCTCTATCAAATCTCTCCCAAGTCTTCTACATTCTAGGGAATAACATTCTAACCTATTCAATCTTTTTCATAAGCTTGTATACATCTGTCCAACCTTTAACCTGTTCAACTTTTTTCTTCAAATCAAATCCCAATAATTTCTTTCTTTGTAACCTATTCTCCAGACATGGCCAACATCGAATGGCTGTATCGCTGTGCTGACCTCAGTCCCATTCCACGATATTTAATGACTTTTCGGGCAAAGCAATGCTATGTATTCAGCACTGGAACTCAAATAAAACTAACTTTTTCTCTCCTACTGGCAATCGAACAAGACCACCCCACCCACTCACCTCCTTCCCATGTCCAGTGGAGAATGCAGCTGTGATACTGAAAGGTGTTGTCTGTGGTTCCTCTTGTTCTTTCAGATTCAAATCAAAGTCACGGGGGGAGAGTCTAGACTGGAAAAAAAAATTCGATATGGTATGCTATGACATTCCAGCAACTGGTACAGGGAAGGGGGTCGCACTGCTGGAGATTCCAGTGATATCCCTAGGCTACTTGAGAGCTATATATTTTCCCCGCTGATGGTTTTGAACAACAGGCCTAGGTGGGTTAGGGGAGAAGCAGTAAAACTATCCGGTATCTTACAGATCCACAGTGATTTCGGTTAAGCTACATTTGCTGGTTGTCACAGTGGGACTAGTGATTGTAGCCAGCAACAGCTGTAAGTTTTTATTATCCTTGATTCTTGCGTGATTACTCGAAGCAGGTGCCAGATCCTGTTTCTCGGAGAGTTTGTCCAAAACCTGTCAGCCTCTTTCTGCTGTCAGAAATAGTACGGCTACTGTTGTGTTAAAGATTTCCTTCGAGTCTCCATAGTTTTAACTCATTTCCAAGGCCACCTTTCAAACTCTGGCTGCTGTGCATGCTTCCAGAGCAGTCGAATCAAGCTTAACGTCGCGGGCAGAAGTGTGGTGAGGTACAGGTATAATGAAAAGCTTGCTTTGCAGCTGCATTACAGATGATACAGAGAATATAAGTTATACATAAATTATACAAGACCGTGACAAGACAGAGGGGAAAATAACAATCAGAAAACCTTAGGGCAAAAAAAAGACACAATCAGAGGCAACTCACCGTGGTGAGGAAAGTTTGCTTACAACTGTGGAGTGAGAATTGCCACCATCAACTTGTTAATCTCCAATATTAAATATTGTAATGTTCTGAATAATTTTAGCAATGATCATCTGACAGGCACTAATTGTTTATTTGTCACAGAGCGGTGTAAACATGGGTCACTTCTCATAGCCTTGGATGGAAGTCTGAGGTTTGTTACTTTTTAATTCTGTCTTTCTCAGTTTTGAATTCAAGCGAACATTTTTCAGTCTGTTTTCTAAAAGGAGCTGCCTTATTTTGTGATAATCTTGTGGTGCTGCGTGGCAAAATGGGTGGGTGGGTCGGTAAAAGTGCCCAGGATACACACGCAGCCCCGAGCTGTCTGGCTTTGGCTGGTTGCAGTTTTAGCTCGTTCTGTCAAATAGGCAAGTGCCGGTGTATAAAATCACAGGGGGAGCAGAAGCATTCAGCCTCTCAAGCGCATGTAGATGAGGTCGTGGCTGATCTGAAGCTAAATGCGAATTTCCTGCCATTTCTCTTCAAATTCTGACCATATAAAAATCTTATCAGTCCTGGTCTTGTTTTGACATACTCTTGTGGAAAATATTTTCAGATTTTCATTGACATTTATGGAAAAAATGCTTATTAATTTTATTCCACAATGGCTCAGCTCCTTGCTCTGAATGCCTTTACCATAGCAATGGCTTTTCTGTGTCTATCCCACTGAAACCTAAAGATCTTGACTAAAACATCCATCTTCATAATCTAACCCTAACAATACCATTGCACCATAACTTTTTTTAGGCAAATATAACTTTCCTGAATTGCAATACGCAAAAATTCAATCAGGTAGCCGGATGGCTATATCTAACATTCAAAATGACAATTTCTCCTGGTAGCTTAATTCCCCGGAGAGAAAAATAATTTGCTTTCTGATTACTTTTGTCTGCATGTACTTCTTAATGACCTGTGCATCTGCTGCACATATATACCGAGAACCTTCACTCTGTCTGCCACAAAAAGTGGGATTTCCCTGTGGCCACCCATTTTAATTCTACTTCCCCGTTGGTCCGTGGATACAATGAGGCCACTCACAGGTTGGATCTCCTCATATTCCATCAGGGTAGCCTCCAACCTGAAGGCATGAACTTTGATTTCTCTAACTTCCAGTAATTTCTTTCCTCCCTCCTTCCCCTTGACTCCTCTTACTCCTCTTCTCCTCACCTATCTGTTGTCCATCCCTTCTTCCTTTCCTTTCTCCATGGTCCAGTCTCCTCTCTCGTCAGGTTCTTTCCTCTTCAGCCCTTTGCCTCTTCCACCCATTACCTTCCAGATTCTTACTTCGTCTCTCCTTCCTCACTTGCTCACCTTTCCCCCTCACCTCTTCCAGCCCATCATCTGCCATCTTGTGCTCCTCCTCCTTGTCCCACCATCTCATTCTGGTTTCTTCCCCGTTCCTTTCCAGTCCTGCTGAAGGGTCTTGGCTCAAAATGCCGACTGTTTATTCCACTCCATAGATGCTGCCTGACCTGCTGAGTTCCTCCAGCACTTTTTGTGTGTTGTTCTGGATTTCCAGCATCTGCAGACTTTCCTGTGTTTATCCATGTTCCTTTTCTCTGTTTGTTCCATTTCACCTCTAGCTGATTGCCATCAAAGCAACTGTTCTCATAGTTCCCTGCACTGATCTCCATGACACTTCTTCTAAAACAACACAAAGCCTTGTTTATATCCAGAGCTTGGATTCATTTGACATTAATGAGTCTCAGTTGTAGTTCCTTCTTATTTTTATAATGACTCATGGGGCCACTCACCCAAACAGTTCATGTCAGCTCCATGAGGAGTAGCCCTATTAGACTTGTGACCCCTTCTCTCAATTTGCCAGTACTCCTGCAAACGATTCTCTCTCATTGTTGCCCAGTCAAATTTCTTCTTCTCCAGACCTTGACCTTTCCCACCCACCTGGCCTCAGTTATCACCTTCCAGCTGGCCTTCTTCCCCTCCCCCAGCATTTTTAATCTGGCATCTTCTCCATTCCTTCTCAGCCCTGAGGAAGGGTCTCGGCCCAAAGCGTTGACTATCCATTCCTTTCTATAGTGCTGCTTGACTCGCTGAGTTCCTCCAGCATTTTGTGTGTGTTGCTTCGGATTTCCAGCATCTGTGACTTGCTTTTGTTTATTATTTAGTTTTTAAAAAAATATTCATTGAGTATTTAAGCATGGAAAGTGACCTTTCGGCCCAGCAAGTCCGCACTAACCGTCAAGAACCTATCTTTACACTAATCACACTCGAATCCATTTTATTGACCCCATCAACATTCTCAGCCACTATTTTAGATTCTACCACTCACCTACACACTAGGTGCAATACATAGTGACCAATTAACTTACCAACTCGCAATGTTTTGGAATTTTGGGAGGAAAACACAGGCAGCCTGCGGAAACCCTTGTTGTAGGAGGAACGTACAAACTCCACACTGGAGGCACAGTTGTCGGGTTTGACCCCAGTCCCCGGATCTGTGTGGCAGCAGCTTTTCAGAACACTACACCCCACACACCTTACCCCGGCTCTATGGCCCAGTATAGGCCAGTTAAGAAAGAGTCTTTGGAAAGAGAAAGAGCATTAATATTTTTTGGTTGGAGATCTTTCTTTCTGATTCTCTTCCTGCAGATGCTGTTTGACCTGTTGAGATTATCCAGCGTTGTCTGTGTCTGTTTCAGAATTTCAGCATCTGAAGTCCAGAAGGTATATTTTCTCCTTGAAGGACTTCAGTGAACTAGATAAGTTTGTATAAAAATCCAATACTTTCATGTAACCATTAATGATAACATCTGTTATTCCAGATAATTTAATTAATCAAATTGAAATACTCCAGGTGCCATGACTTGATTTAAACACATCTTCAGATCAATAGTTCAAGTTTCTGGATTACTTGTTCAATAAAATATCCACAATGCCATTGAATCACCTTTCTGAGTAAGTACCCTCTGATGAAGAAAGTTTTAGGACTCTTTCACAGATCTGACCCCTTTCTTTATGTTAATCCACTTAATGCAGAGGTTCTTGGCTGAGTGTTTATTCACCACTTGACATTAGTACAGTTCTGAAATTAGGAACTGGGATTTAAATGAGACTTGAGAATTACTGGAGCATGATTCTCACTTCTCAAGGGTCACCCCCATTCCATGTAAATCCCAATTTCTGGACATACAAGCACACAAATTAGGGGCAAGAGTAGGCCAC